>NW_025776127.1:0-92399 GCF_021130785.1 Homalodisca vitripennis
TAGGTGAAAAACTGATATTGGTGTTTAATTGGCATACAAATCTTACTAATTTGTTTTAAAATATTTATAATGTTTCCCGTAAATTTGTAGCATTATCCTGTTCGTAGACATAAACAGTATTTACGTTCGGCAAATTTGTATGTATATGTATTTGTCCATGGAGAGGTTAACATGCTATGCCCACTGAGACTGATATAACTCGCAAACCAAAAGAATGTGTTTTTCAAAGCGCCTGCACACTACAAACTGCAATTTACTGAACAGTTACGTGTATTATAAATCCAAACACTATTTGAAGGCGATAAGTTATGATGTATATTTGTTTTTAAGATACATTTCTAGTTGAACTTAAATTTTGAGTGTTAGACCACTTTGTAATAAAGTACATGCGCATGTACAGTACCTATAAACATACAGAAATGTTCTTGTACGTGGCAACAAGGCAAACTCTACATCGGCGTTGGAAATAATTCACTTGAACCTAAAGTGCACTTACACAGGCAAAGCTTCCGAAAAGCTTGTGGACCCGCGGGAAACAGCTAGTTGTATAATAAATAATGTACAGCTCTGAGGTGGAAATAACAGCCCCATAATGAACCTACTAAACTTCCTCATTAAATTATTAGGACACGGATTCGTTTTGTATTACACTCATTATAAGAGCTGATTATGAATCGGATTTTTTCAAGTATATTAATATTAAGTTCATCTTAGAACAATTATTTTCTTTTATTAATGCTAAAGATAAAACACAATGTAACTGCAACAATAAGCGGTAGTAAGGGCGTACTTACATCTTGTGTCATACAATGTTTACCTGTACATCTATGGCCATTGTTATTTGGGACAAACCTTAGATTGTTCTAGACAATGTCTCTACCAGACCGGTTGTAAACAACAACTCGTATAGTGATCAAATCACTGGTGGTCGTACCTGCCAAATAATCTATTTCATGTTGATATATTTAATTATATATGAAACTCTATATCCATATAGATGTTTAAGATTATTATGTAATTTTCCCCAAAATATAAAAATTACATAATATACTTCTATTTTCAAATTTTATATACAAAACTTCATAATTTTTAGGAATATATTTCTAATATATTTGCTTGTTTTCCTTATTTCCTAATTTCCTTATTTTCCTACTGGGTATTCAAATTATCTTTAGTTTTATCAAATATTTTGAAAAATCCCCAGTGATTATTTCAGTATATATTAGAATTTTGTAACATCACACATCCATACTTACATAAAGGTTATTTATTAGTGCAACCTTGTAACAAGCCATGGAAAGTAGTAGAGTTTATCTCAGGCCATTGGCAGCCATGGGGTATAGACAGTTAATTATACAAAATGTTTGGTTTTTTATTTAAAAGTATACTGTAAGTGTATTTCCTCATTTTATTACTGAGTATTCATATTCTCTTTAGTCTAAAAAAAAAATATTTTTAAAATCACTATTGAAAATATTTTGTATATACATATATATTAATATGTATATTTTTATATTATATTTATATAGATATATAGATTTTGGTTCGGCCCCGAACGCGTGTCACTTTCTGCCGAGGTTCGACCACTTTTGAAAACGGTTATACCACTCTTTAATCTGCGTAACACTCATTGCCTCATTTTCGAATGCTAGCTGAATTTTCCGAATGGTCTCACTTTGTTTTTCTCCGAGTTTCACGCAAAATTTAATGCAATAACGTTGTTCCACTTTTTCCGTCATCTTCACAGTTAGAGAAAACCGATACGCGCACTTGACTTATCAGTACATACTGACCCGTCTCCGGCGAACCAGTCGGGGGATCAAGATAAGACTTTGTATCTTTCCTTATCATAGTAGGAACTATTGTCGCAACAAATCTATATCTCATTGGCAGCAGAAGCCGCGATACACGACGAGGTCGGATACTTCTTGATTGGGCCCTCGTATATTGCTTAGTAACAAGTAGTATATGGGGACAAACCAGTAAAATAGTGGGATAATGCCAAATAACAAATTATTCCTAGTATACTTATAAGCTAAATATAAATTGTAGAGTAGGTAAAAATATTAATTATACAACAACTGACCCAAGAAAGCAATTACTAACACCTCAAGATAAAATCTAATCTACATTAATAACGGCGAGGAAATTATTCTACTATGTGGATTCACTAAAGGAAGTAAGAAATCAACACTAATTTCCAAAATCAGACTTTGGATTAACAGAAGGTTCTCACTACCAAAACATCTGAATGAAGCAATATTTATATAAGACTTATCGGGTACGGCGAGCCAAGCATAAGTCCTTTCCGAACACCTTGAGACCAGAGCGGGGTCGGTAGATATCGAGAAGACGATGGGGTGATCAGTATGAAGTCGCAGTAATGGTATTTTGCAAACAGGTCGCCGCTCACATCGCAGCATCCGGTACTGCCAAATGATAGTCCACCAGGCTTAGTCCCGTAATTGGACCCTACAACATTTCTTTATTTTTAGAAGAAAAGAACAACTGAATATAACACTAACAAACATAATATATAACGTGATTGGGTCATATATACTGCATTTAGTTCAGCAGTGTAATACAATACGTACAAATGGCGGATGTTATAGTGAGAAAACAATAGTTGTCCAGTATACCAATCATACGATACAAAAAGAAAAACTTGAATATACAAAATTGAACTTTATGCCAACTTTATTGTTGCAAATATGACTGCTGCTTGAAATAAAATAACAATATCATCAAATCATGACACTATATATTAAAATAGAGCAAATATATAAATACACCTATTAACTGTACAATTGAACTAAATTGGATTTTCCACCCTAAATAATTTTGTTTTCATTTAATAGCAAATAATAAACAAACAAAAAGGTCATTTTTTCCATTTACTGTTTTTAAATTTAGATTTAAATTTAATCTTTAACATACCCAATTTTATTTTAACTAACTTTGAAATTGACTGTACATCGCAATAAAATAGACCACGTATAAGCACAATACGAAAAACTAGTTCAAAGTGTTTAAAAATTGAAAAATATGTATTTTTATGGCTAATAAACAAACGCTTGTACGGTACAAAGGAAAGAGCATTTAACTACTACAGTTTTTAGTTTTGTGCCAAAAAGATAGTTCCTACCTATTTTAATTACCTATATGTCAGAAATTCAGTCACAATTATTATTCATATCCAAGAACGTTTATGAACAATATTATTCACATAAATAATTATATTACTGCCTGGAAGATAATGAAAAATATTTAATTAGAAATTGACATGACGTCGAAATTAACTAACTATATAATAAAGTAAAAATTCTTAAAAAAGTTAATTATTTAATAGCAGGAATACTTTTCATTTAAAAACCAAGTAAGGATTTAGTAATGTTTTATAACATGATTAAGTTTTTGTTTTAACTCTAACTAAATAAATTAACGCTACATCAATTTAGTTTCTACCGAAATGAGCTCATGGTTTGTAAAACAATAAAAATACATAAAGGATCATATCACGTAATCAGTGTTTAAATATTTCAACTGCGAGAAAAGCAGTTTGCCAAATGATGTTTTAAAATAAATATGTTCCAAAACGTGGATTCCGCTCTACCTCGTCTGAGAATTATCGAAATGCTGAAAATTCTCGGTAAGAAAAGGGAACCATTCCAGGAGTCGTCGATACAAAGAATCCAGCTCGAAAGAGCCTTTTAGCCACATCTACACCAGAGGCTCGTATCCAGTTTAAACAATTCATTGTCCCGTTTATGCAGCCAATTCTTATCAGCCAATCCAGATGGTCAGTTGGTGTCTTTTATGAGCTTATCAGCCAAACTGACGCCAGATACCATTTCTGCCCAAGAAGGAGGGTAGGGAGCTTTGCAACTCCAGAAGGAGTATTTAACCATGCCAGCGCATTTGTCTCATAAAAACTCCAATTTTTAGTCGTTTAGGCCAAATGATCAGTTCCACATGTTGTTTTATATTAATGGTAACATTAAGCTTACATTAACGTAACAACACATACAACTAAATAAGAAGGTTATTAGTTACCTATAATATAAATACTGTAATTTTACAAATTTAATATAAAGTTAATTAAACAAATTAATTTGCTGAAATAAAGAATATATTTCTTGGAACTAAGGAAATTGGGTTTATATTTATTGGGATTACTACTAATTTGGGTTTCTTTTCCTAAATAACCATGATATAATAAGTTATTTTATATAATAACTTTCAATAACTATACGTATTGTTCCTGAACAGATAGTGTGCAATAATTTAACTGCTGGACAGTTACTGTACAGTAGTTTAAAACGTTGACTGCAGGAAATTCCCTCATGCGGAGTATTGTTTCGTGACACTAATAAAGGTCAGTATAGAACCGCAATGAAGAAGTTTAAGATGATCGAGCCTTATGTCGACACACTTGCAGGCTAAAATTAAAAAATGTTAGGCATAAAGTAATACAATTTATAAAAATGTTGTTGAAACTGGCATACAAGTTTCTTTGGCTTAGTTTAGTCACATTAGATTCAAATAAATATCCAAAAATAAAAATAAAACCTATAGAAATACAAAGTATGGGTTACAAAGGAACCAAAAATAAAAAAAAACATAATCTGCTACAATTTATTTATTTATTTAGTGCTAAATATGTTAAGTGCTATTTAAAAAGACTGCTTTAAAAGATACATATATATATATATATATATATATATATATATATATATATATATATAAAGGTTTGCTAATTAATATTCTACAAGCAGACTCAGTTATGTTATGAAATAAATATAAAATTTTTCCCAACTACTTTACAATTTAAAAACTTCCAAATCCGACAGTACTTTTAGACCATTACCAAGGTGAATTAGTAAATAATGAATGCTAACTATCTTCTAAAAACATTTCGAACATTATTAGAAACCATATTCTTACACAAGGAATTCATTTCCAAAGTATATAAAATAATTTGTGATGATATTCCCGTCATTACACATTGTGCTGCGTGATAGCTAAAGCGGTAAGTGTCGCAATTCTCAAAATACTTTGTCCTCCTTTCACCAAAACAAACCGTATCGACTACTTTACTTTAATTCCAACTTTTCCCCGATCCATATTCAGAGTAAATTGTAAAAATGTTTGCTTTTGAATATTAGTGTATTATTATTTAACTTATTATACAATCATTAGTTATTGTACATATATATATGTATACACATACTAAAGTTAACTATGATAAAAAACTGTTTTAAACCTTTTTAGTTGTTGAGTGTACCGATAGAGGAAAATTCCTTCATATTGCAAATTGCAGGGATAAGGGTCGCTTTGCAAGGACAATATTGTGTACCCATAAAACTTTCAAGAATATAATCCTATTAATGAAACATTTAAGGTTTTCCCGATGTCACATTCACCCTGTACCATTTATATTACTCTTGTTACAAACCTTGTTAAAATTAAGTAACTTATACTATTTAAACAGAGTCCTTTTTTAATGTTCCGTGACATTTTTAAGGTCACTTCTATAAATGTACCGCAGTACTGCAATACATATTAACTGCTCAACTACGGTCGAATCCTAGATAATCAGGTCAAATTCTATTAGTATGCATTGTGTGATGGCAATGAATGGAATGATGCTGAGGGGTGGGGGATATCTAGTCACGAACCTGTACTTGTACTAGCCAATTAACATAATCGGCTGATATAAAATCATCATTGTATTGTATATTTATCGCTGATAGCATTATATCTACATATATCATCGTTAATCAGGATTCTATTTATTTCAACAATCATATATTGATACACCGGAAATATTATGAATATGTATATATATATATATATATATATATATATATATATATATATATTTGTTATATATATTGTTAGAAATATAGAAATAAAATTACTACAACGCAGAACTAGAGATAGAAAGCTATGAAATACTGTCTAACACATCACTTCCTAATGGTTATCGCTTAGTCCCATTGTTTAACTTCTATTATCTATATATACACATATTAAATATTACATAACGTGTACCAGTAAAGTTATTTCAATGTAATAAATTAAAGGTATTAAATTAAATTTACCCTTTCATAAGATTAAGGGTAAATTCGAAGGAACCAAACCTCGAATTTGCTACAATTTACCTGAGATATTTAATAATGTAACATACACAATACAAAAACGTAAACCAGTCTCAACACATGTCAGACGCACATTTTGGTACAAAAATTACTTCTCTTTCTGCCTGCAAGGTAAAATATTAAAGAAGATAGCGAGATATGACTCTTATATCCCCAACTAAGTAAGGATATGTCAACCTATTGATTAGGGTAGCACACTATAGGCTCGTCATGATCCAATTTTTCTGTTACTTCCTAATGAGATTAAGGTATAATTACGATGTCATTAAAAACTATTAGGTATTCCCATTATATAACCATGGTGTTCTCTTTTTTATAATAACTAATGAAAGTCAAAACTGTTTATTCCTGGAGCAGGAAGATGAAGTGGATTGGGATACTTGTTCCTACGATCATTATTTTTAATTCGTAAGGATTCTTCGTAAGGCGCACGATCTAAGTGATAGATATTGATGTTCTGACCTTACGGAATATTGGCACCATTATTTGCTGCGAATCACGCGTATTGTACCTATTACAGATAACTGGCTACTAATATTGCGGCCAGGAGGTCCAAATCTAAGTAGTTCATAGATTTGCGTGAAAATGTACAGTAGAAGTACATTGTAGGAAACCGACGTTGTTACAACCTTGTTAATAGCACGGCCAGAGCACGACATAAACGTACACCAATATCGGTAGTAGAACATGACCCTTAACTGTGCGCCCTAAGGCTGGCTTTCAGGGTAAAACGTGGCATGAAGTTTTGTTTCTGTACGTTTATATATGAGTATGATAATATCCGTCCTTATTTTTAATTCCTTTTACGGTATATTTTGGGATGTTTATAAGTTTTAAACTATGACACATAGGCCTATATTTCCATAGGCACATACATCATAAAAACATGAAGAACATTTACTTTTGTTATAGCACACACAGTTTCCAGTATTTCATCTTTATCTCTTAATCTGAGCTATTCCATCCACTTTGATTCAGGGTTAGGGTGGAATACTTTCTCTTTTATGACTTATTTAAATATTTCTTAAATTGTTATTTCCAAATTAAGAAATGTTATAAAAGTGTGATTTGATCAGCCTTCATCATACCTTCTCTTCTCCTATGTATTCCATAAATCTCTATCCCATGTACAATTATCCTAGAACTACATGGTATTCTAATACATATAAACCGATATCCTCTCTGTATGATGTCAAGTGGTTTTGTAATTTGTTTTAGTACTACTAAATAATAATTTTTTTAATTTATTTATCCCAGTTTCGCTATTTGTCTATACTGACTAGTTTTTACTAGTTTATTACGTGCAAAGTACAGTTATTGATAAACAAAGTCAGTCCCCTTCTTTACAATAATCTGAAAGTAGAATATGGCCTGTTCCTGCCTATCTCAGGAAGCTCTGTTAATAGTAATAAAAGCTTAACTTTACCATAACTAAATTTAATGTTGAAGTATACCAGTCTTTTGAATGGTCCAATAATAAAGTGGGAATTATAATTATTCATATACCACTATTTACTGAGCTATAATATTCTTTATTTTTTACACATATTAACCATTCATTAGTAAAATATAAGTTGATGTTATAAGTGATTCTTGATCTATAAATTTAGAAAAAAAACACTACTAATGGTAAGTTTATTAAACATGTATAAAACTATAATGGTAGTAAACTACATGAAATTGCAAAAAAACATACGACAATGGCGGCTAAACCACTAACCATAACAATCCAAGTAAAATGGAACAACCAATATTAATATTTAAAAACAACAATACTGCACATTTAACCTGTTTTAATATAGATACCTATCCAGGTTTTTCCGATATAGAAGATTGATTCTGAAAAATGTGTGGAACAGGGAAATTAGATACTGTGACACTTAAGAATTTGGTATTGTAAATACATAAATACTATGGGTATTAAATTTCTGAGACTGTAATTGCAATATTATTTTTAATGTTTTAAATTATTCCAGGGTTGTGAACTATTATATTTCTGCCATGTTCTTCTTTTTTTCTAGTGATTACAAAACTAAAATATATAAATCTGTAATATATAAGACTTTTTAGCCTACTACTTATACTGAAGGAATGTAACTTATCGTGTCCTTTCTTCTTTACACCGATCATGGGTTCGTAAATAAAACTGGTTGATAACTCAAAAGGTTTAAATTTCTCCGTTTTTTAAAGAAATGCATGATGTAGGTGTAATCAAGCTTACAACCCACGCCATTTTTTAGTACAGCGGCAAGATTTTACCCATTCGGATCAACAATGTCCTTCAACAGAAAAGTCCTTAGGATTAACTAACCGCATTACATATTGGTCCAGGCTGACAATAGTATTAAAACGGATGCTTATGTACTCTTATATTATTTTTCTCTTTCCTTTAAAATCTCCCCTTTGGTATTTAGCTCTCCGTTTTCTGCTACGAACAATACTTTATGCCCATAAATGTTTATAGATGTTTCAACTACATCTCGTTTTATCTTTTCTGTATAAGGTAATTGATTTTAACTAGAATTGCCTTCTGACCTGCCTTGAACCTGGATTGCTAGCCTCCAAAATTACTATCCGGATTGAAGAATAGCTTGATCTCTTTATCGCCAATGTAAAATTTTCAGCCTTGGTAGATGAACACAATTTCCACATTCTTAACACAAGGCATTGGCACCAAGTTTAGAAAATTTTTCAACACAACTGCCACAATTTTCTAATGTCTCAGATGCTGTTATGATAATAAAATTATTTATCAATGAAATATTATTTATAGTCTTGAAGACTTTTAGGGCATAAGGCTTACTTTATAAATCTTTAATTATCACTAATATACAGTATTTGGTAAATTTTCCGTCTATCCAGATCAACCACCAAAGATTTTCAAATTACTTAGGTTTTAGTTAAACATGGACATCAATAAAAGTTTAAGCGCTTCATAGAACTTTTATTAAAATTCCGTTAATTGATTAAGAGATATATACGTATTCTGCAAAATGATCTCTAACGATCTGACCTGTCAGGATGACTAGTTTATAAGTGAAATGTTTTATGTGAAATATATAATGTTATAATCACTATAATAAATATTATAACTATGTCTAGGGTATTGAGTATTTTAGAATACATTTTCATCCAATTACGAACATTCACGTATCGCTCTATTTAAATATATTAACTGCATAAAAATTTTAATCTAAAAGTAATACGTATCGGTATTATGAGAGTTTAATTAATTTACTGGGAGATTACACGGTTTCATATTATATATTTACGGGTTTAATTATGTAATTAAACTGCTTCTATAATTGTATGTTATAACAATTATTGTGGGATTCGACGTTAATATACTATTGAAGTATAAAATGTCAAGCAGGCTTGATAATGAATCCAACCCTGGGAACAATTTAAACTATACAATCGTCGGATTTTTGTGATTATACATTTTCCTAAATTATTTCCTTATAAAAGTAAAATATGCATGTTATTTAATCTAAATTATAGAACTTAACCAAATGAACTCACAGCCAAATTATTAGGTAAAATCAAACTGGAATTTAAATGTTTCCTTGTTATGTTCATTAATAATGTATTTCTTTTCTAATATTTATCGTACGTTGTTAAACACTGGTACTTCAATAAAACTTTTTCATTCCTCGTTTATAAATTTCAGTACTCAATAATAATATACGTTAATGAAACATCTAATAGTCGTATAACTCTTGTATAATTTCTTATCAGATGTTTAAAATACATTTTATTTAGAATATTTGTATTTTACAATAAACTATGTTTCAAATTTAATTTAAGTATTATGAAACACAAATTTATCGTGAAAATATTGTTTATGAATTGTTGAAAGACCACAGTTAAAAAGTTATTGTGACTATAACAATTTTCACATGAACAAATTGATGAACTTGACAGAAATATAAAAATTATATCAGAAAACGTGTTTTTGTGTGTACAGTAAACACAATAGTATGTTATGGGACAGATTATTTCGTTTTCAGCATTAGTTTTCAATTAACTGAAGGCTATGCTATATGCAGTGCGGTATTTCTCATCCAACAAGAGTTACGAGGTAGTAAATAGTGTGAATTATCTATATAATTTAATAATAACTTAAGATGGTACTGAGTAGCTTTCTTGACTAGTGTAGATATAGAACTATACTATATTAGATATACTTTCACTTTTATTCCTTCTAGATGCCATTCAAAAGTAGTATATAAAAACTGTCTAAAATACCATTACCAGATATATAAAAAATCATATATTTAGTACAGGAATAAATATATTAGTTTTTGGAATAAAACTATTAAATTAGGAGTTCTAACAACTCCGGAAATGGATTGTTCAATTTACGCATGGTTTAGTGCTTTCTTGCTGAAGTGGGTTTTACAAGTCAGTGTTGGACGACATCTAAGGGTTCCAAGTTCAATTCTGATATTACGTATCATTAGCCATATACTGCGGACCTGCTGTTATCTTCATGAAACTGGAAAGGGTACCTTTACGTTACGAATAAAAAAACAGTATTGTAGTGAAACAAAACTGGAGCAAAACTGTTACAAATATAAAAAACAAATGATAAGTGGACAAATTTATTTATATATCTAATAGTATGTATTAGATCACAAAGAAAACTCAGTATTTATATTTTGTTTAATTTTAGTGTACTGCTTCCGGGAATTATTATGACAGAGATGTTCAAGGAGATCTATTTTCACTGCGGTCGCGAGCATCGACATAACGCCAAAGATAATGGATAATGCTAGGTTTATCTGCGCCGAGGAATAGGACCATAAAAAAAGGTATAATAATCCTTTTTCCATGAATCTGTGGCACACATGTTGAAATGCTTTTAAGGATCTTCGACAGTTGTTAACTGTAACATATGTTGTTTTAAATCCAAACAACTAAATCCGCAAAGAAATAACGATATCAATGGAAAACTAAGAACACATGAATCCCATTTTTTACTCCACGAGACCGAATGATAAGCTTTACTACATTAGCAATAGTTTGCAATGTCACATACCATATAGTAATACTGCATCACAATACTCTGGAGATCAAGCTTGGTTCATTGACTGACCATTCTCCACTATTGATTAGTTTTAAGATTTAGGGGATTAAAACTTTTGTAAATAGTTTGACTATAATATAAAACTATTGTTTTTCTCAAATAAATATATTTTTCTATTCTATCCTATCTTTAATGAATAATGACATTTTCCGATCCTTCAGTGTTAGAAACATTTTCACTACCCTCTGTAATCGCTGAAGAAGTTGATTCTTCATATAATCATTTATTTATAATTGTAATCATCAATACAACTTCTACGTGATTCGTCGAACTAACGATATTATTGGAGGGTTCAAGCCAATCATTTATATCCTCCAAATAAAGTTTTCAACCTATGTACATATTATTCTGAACACCGAGCATTCTGAACTGTACTGAAATTTTAATAATATTTATCGTTCAAAACTTTTGAGTCCTTAAATTTTGTAAAACTGATCCGGATGACACGAAGACGCCCAGGTAAAATAATAATATTATTATTTACCTGTTTTTATTATTATTTTACCTGGGCGTCTTCGTGTCATCCGGATCAGTTTAACAAAATTTAAGGACTCAAAAGTTTTGAACGATAAATATTATTAAATTTTCAGTACAGTTCAGAATGCTCGGTGTTCAGAATAATATGTACATAGGTTGAAAACTTTATTTGGAGGATATAAATAATTGGCTTGAACCCTCCAATAATATCGTTAGTTCGACGAATATATATATATATATATATATATATATATATATATATATATATATATATATATATATATATATATATAATGTATAATACCCACATCTTTATAGATACAGTAAATTGGAGTCAGCCTCAATATTTTTGTACTAGAGTGTAATGAAATAGTTGAATACCCAAAAAGGGTTTCTATTGTTCCTGTTAAAAAACAAATATGCATGAAATTTGAACTAGTCTCACTGGCTTAAGACTATGCCCATAGTTACTAAACCAAGATGACAAACCATTTGTTGCGTAATAGAATGTTTCGACGCGTTGTGAACTAGAAGATCTAGATGCTAGTTATGAAAACAATCGCATAAGGCATAAAACTAAGGTATTTACAGCAATTTTAAATTAAATAAATGTTAGTAAATGAAGCTCGTTAGTGTCAGACTGACCGAGGATCGTCTCTGCGGGTGACTTGTCACAACAGCGGTACGGTTTTTGATCGACCATCGAAGCCATTGGTCACGCTGCGTGGTCCTCCACGTCACGCTGGATGTGAAAAACACTTTTAATTCTGCAAGGTGAAACATGCTGCTAGATCACAGGTTCCACGTTCCTATTTATCTCCTGAGAACCATCAGGTTTTACTTAACGGATCGCATCCTGTTGCATGATACTACCGAATTTTGGGCCCGATCTCTGGAATGTTTCTTGTGACAGCTTGCTGAGACTCGAGATGCCAGACGAGCGTCTCCTCGTTAGCTGTTTCGGTGACGTTGCTGCGTTGATAGTATCTTGAAAGCGATAGTAAAGATTGACCTGGTTATGCCAAGAGTCAACTTGTTTATGCAGGCTCATGTTCTGTCCCTTGCGATCAAGTCAGAGATAGTACTCCTTACTAGGAGGATTATTCCAACCGTACTACTCGTACAAATGGGCAACGTCCAACTGGAGACCAAGCCTGCTGCCAAGTACCTCGGGGTGATGATTGACTGCAAGCTTTCCTTTGGCGAGTAGGTGCAGCAAACCGCAGTCAAAGCCGCAAAGGCTGTTGCAGCCCTAGGCAGGGCATGCCCAACATCGAAGGCCCGCTTTCTTGTAAATGCTGTCATCAGTTCAATCTGAATGTTTTCAGTTTCTTCTGTACCGGGCTGAGATCTGGACTCACGTCTTAGAGAAACATGGAGCTCCTCCCGTGAAGAAGTGTTTTGTGCTCGGGATTCCTGGGATGGTTCTTGCACCTTTTTAAAAAATTAAGTAACGTCTATGACGTCCGACTTAGGCCCCAAGACTAGCCGATTCTTCCATCCCTACTAAGCTCAAAAGTGATAGTTAGACTGGTCAACCGCAGACGCAACTTAATCTGCGCTGAAGTGCCCCCAAAACACAGGCAGTCCCGATGAGCAATAGCCTTGGCGGAGTCCCCCTAAGGTCGTAGCATAGCTCTTTTTCCATTAGACAGACGGCACTATTACGACGAAAGGAATATTAGCTGCAGACAGGTCAATGATGGCTAAGCTGACATGGGCCCCTGTACTATTTGGCAGCCTATGAATTTTGCTAAGCGTAAAAAATAGAATACTATTTATACAAATGTTTACTATGACATCATATTTAAATATTTTGCGTCATGATGCAGGACTTTAATTCCCAAGAAAATAAAATTATATTAGTTTATATTGAACATTTCCATGTAAACTTTAAATTTAATTGTACTTAATAATACGTGGAAGATATTTTTATCATGCATTTATAATTGACCTACAACCAAAAGTTCGAGTCGCTAATCCAAGAAGTGGTATTTTCATTTAAATGCATGAATGATTAGAAAACGCGAGTATTTTAACTACAAATGAACAGTAAATTAATACATTTAATCCTAGGTATTAATTATAAAGATCTTTTGGGAAGATGATTTGCAGTTCACTGTAGATTAAATTAACGCAATGAGATATAATAACAGTGATAATATAACATGGATCATATTTAATCGGATATTTAAGGATTACACTCTATTGATTACATTTAAAAATAAAGGAAGCACTTAAGAAATAATATCCAGTAATAGCAAATTAGAAAAATTAGACTTTAGAATGAGGCCCCATCCCTCATATACCTTTACTATTCATGCAATCAATGGAAATCTGTGGTAATTATAAAACATACATTACCGCGTATGTTAGAAGACACACCACAAAGCGATGTTAGCCCAGCTGGATAGTAGCCATCAATGGGTATAGGACACGGCTACTTGGCCACTAGTATATCTGTCGTCAAGCCACAGCAGTAGGAGCCAGCTTTACAACTGGGCTGGTATTATAGCCTCCACAGATAAAACTGGCCATTGTGTTACTTCCATTAACAGTTTGGTGCTTGAAATTCTTTGGAGGTATCAATAGAGATGGTTTATGTTTGTTTGTTAGTTAATTAACAGTTTGGTGGAATATATATATATATATATATATATATATATGTATATATATGTACATATATATATGTATGTATGTATCTGTTATTTATCTTTAGGCTTAATTATCTATTTAATGGGAAACACTGGACTGGACTGGATTATATTTGAATGTGTGGATATGATTGCATGTCATCTTGATTTAAACATGCACAATGTAATTGGGTGTGTAACCTTTATTGTTGCATGTTAATAAAATAAATAAATATTTCATTCTTTAATTTTGTCTAATATGTATATTTTATTAACATGACAGCAACTCGTTCAGGGCTACGGGTAGCATCAGCCACAGCTTCCGAATGGAAGTGACATTTTTCACTGAGACGTCATTTTCAAACATTATTTTAATAAATAAAAGTACGTCATCTATTTTTATCTTTAAATATTCCGTATAGTTCTTATTCTAGTTAAAAATGCATTAATAATAATAATAATAAAGAACAGATATTAGTCCTTTCTCTTACATGCTACAACAATCGCCTCTGGGTTATACCCACAATGGAGTAGAATTTATATTTTTTTAAGATTATTGTTTTTATTAAGATGTAGTGTTAAAGATTTGTTCACACATGTTTAGTATAGTTTACGAAACAAATTACAATACCCCATTTCATTAACATACAACATAATCCATTACTATATTTTTTGTTTCGCCTCAATTCCGAAAGTGTTTTATGAGTGCATTAAATTTTCGAAAATTATCTAAGGTACATAAGAATAAAGTGTGATTATAAAAATTTATGACGACTTGTATTGAGTTAAGAACACAATAAAGAGGAATGAGAAGGAATATATTCTACAGTGCAGATGAAGGCGTGCAGATTACATTATGCTCATGAATTCTGCATGCATGATTGTCATGACTACAGGTATTGCCTTACTAGTATTTTTGAAATAGTAAACTTATTTAATTTCAGCACTTTAATTTGAGAAAATTGGCAAAGAAAGGAATACAAGTTCATACTCTAAAATGGTGTTAATTAAAGTGGACCACATTTTACTTTGGCATCGTCTTTTCTGTCAAGTCCCACGTCTGACTGTGACATAATAGAGCAATAAATAATTTAGTAAATAATTCAGAAGTGCAGCTGCAAAAAAGGTAATAATGTCATAATGATGCATAATGACGAGTTTATAAACGATACAAATATGTTGTTAGGACATCCCAAAAAAGATTTGATATGTGTGATACGAGTACATTAAATAAAATGTGTGGATTTGCATTAAATCCTTCAGTTAGCACTTAATGTCATGGATCTCGACTCCACTTAAAAGGACTTGGTAATCATCCAGGTAGATATATATGTTAGGGGCTTACAGCTGACTGAAGGAGGCTGAAAGAGCTCAGGGTATAGACTCAAGTTGTTTCTTGTCATCAATTTTACCTGTCTGGTACCATACATACTCGCATGCGTCTTGAGTACAATTATTGATAATACAGTTGAAATTGGAAATATGCACCGTATTGTAACAACTGATAAAACTTACTGCTCATTCATTTGCAACTGTCAGTGTACACCATTATAGTTTCTTTGGTATCAAAATGTATGCTTACTTAAGAATAAGTTATTCACAAATTCACAGTAATATAATGTAAGTTTTCTAAAGAAATTATGTCTCTCACTTCACAGCATTATAACTTATATCCTATGGCGATTAAATGAGTTATTGCAAGATAAGATATAGTTAACTTGGACTGCAAGTGAGCTAAAGGACAGTTTTTAAACATTTGAGTGTTATTTTAAATATTGTGCATAATACCAACATAAACCAATGATAACGAAACATTTTAGTATGAGATATATTATTATAACCCTGGATATTTAGCTTTATTATTTTTACTAATATAAAGACATTGAAATTAATTATTTTAATACTGGATCAGTAAGATGCAGAGGTAGATTAGGAGCAGCGAAGGGTTATTTGGCACTGCTTTAAAGCTAGAGACGATTGCAGAAGGTGGCATCGCCCGGAGGCTGAAAGCATCGGCGGATGATGCACCTTACAGGTGACGAGATAGAAATGGCTTTGGGTTTTGAAATTTCAGTCTATGTGTTTTTATTTTTTTATTATTTGTTTTAATTTTTAACAAAGTCTGCTGCTCCAGGTATACTTGCCCATATTATTCAGATACTGTCCTTGTTGTTCTTATACCACAGGAGAGCAGAGTTTTGGAAAATCTCTGGCAAGGCTTTAAGGATGTCGTTCCGTTTAATGCCGTACGCGTCGAGTAGCTCATCCAATCTCTCTAGGAACGAGATCAGTCCTTTCACTCCGTCAAAGCGAAGATTCCATTTCCCTACTAGGTTGCATAAGTTAGTCGAGTAATTCTGCAGATCGAAACAACCTGATCGTTTTTGTACTCCGATCGGATTCGTTTGTGTATACGTCGGAAGTGAATAGTTCGCTAACACCGATTGGTAGCTATGTACCACGTTTGTGTGCGGAGTCCCCATCGTGCCATTAGCTAAAGGTTGGAATTCTATAGTGGTTTTTAATGATAATATCATTGCCCTAAGAGTTATGCTGTCAGCATTAGGAGGGAGTCCAAGAATTTCACGAAGAGCTATGCTTTCGTTCTGTTCGTCGCTGCTCGGTACCCTGTGGGTGTGAGATACGGAATTGCCTCCTAATGTGCCCGCATAGTCTATCCTGTTATTTTCGTTCTCGACCTCACGCTCTGAAGTCGTTAATCTATCCGACCGTAAATATGCTACGAATCGTTTTCTTAATTCGTCGACTTTTCCCTCAGCATCAAGATCGTATTTTAATAATTAGTTGCGTAGTTGGATTTTGTTTAAGCGATAGACCCATCCAACATATGGGTCATTTTCCGTTGGGGATTTATCTTATATCGTTCCGGTTGCCTAGTGGGAACCTTAAGCGTGAGCAAATGTCGAGTTTCTGTTGACACTCTTACAAGCGTGTATCTTTATCACCCTCAGTACCTTTAGCCTTATCTGAGTCGACGCTTTTGTTTGAGGTAGGCAAAATATAAAATACTCCCAATTTCTTTAATCGTGATATAATTTTTACTTGCTTGGTTTTGAAGTTATCCCAATGTTTGTGGTAATGGTAGAATAATGACACTACGACAAAGTGAGTGAGCTACTTGCGGTCGATGAATCACGCCATTTCCCCTTGAGAGCGGCTGTCTGCTGGTTCTTGGATAAAACCCGTTCAAATAATTTCCGCTTGCCACTACAACTATTGTATACCCTTTAAACAACTCTGCAGTCGAACACCAAGAAGATTAATGAAATATTACAATTGTCTTCTAAGACCTCAAGGGTGTCATTTCAACCTAAGGAATACGTTTATATTTCAGGCCTCATAACCTAATATTTATAAATATTTCTTGATCAAATGATGCGTGAGTATTATGATGGGTTTCCATGAGTTCTTTTAAATATTTTAATAAACATAAATTAATTGTATACATAAAACTCATATCGGATGCTAATGTAAATGGAAGTGTCTTTAAACATCTAGTTTTGTATTGATTTAGTAATAGTAACATTTAGTAAATCTTTTAAAAGTAACTTGTATTCTCTTGGTAAGTCTTGAATATTTTCAAAACTGTTCTTCAGCGAATACCTAATAGGTGAGAGATCTAAGTGTAATAGTTTCCACTTAGGTGATTGGTGTACTTTTTGATACTTATGGTAAATAAATGATATCATGATTTTTCATGGATTTAGTTATTGCTTGTCTTGAGCACATCAATAAGACTCCCTATATAGTTAATGTTATTTTTTATGTTTTAAAACTTCCGGTTAGACTGCATTTCCTCACTTAGATTGCGAAATTTTGAATATAAGATGCGATCGCCTAAGATTAGAGCCGAACGCGTGTATAAAGTTCCATGTAAATCCGTTTTCAATATGTAGTTTCGAAGATTCATACTAAAACTTTCTATTAACATTATCCCGGGTTTTTGGATTCCAGCAATAGGATACGGATTGTTAAAAACCGCATATGTATTTAGGTCTTATGTGACATTCTAATGATAACTTTAATGTAAAGACCATTTAAAATATGATACGTATTAATATTATCACGGTTCTTCATAGATATCCGTGATAAGTCAGCAATGAATTTCTCTTTTATATATACATAGATGTACAACACCTATTAAAACAGTGTTATAAACATCAACCTCAAAATAAAAATTAGCGTTGTTACCTTCAAGATTGAGCTTAATTAGTTAGCAGTATTCTACATGTACAATATAAGACTAATAGTGTGACTAAGTCAAAGGTTCATTAGCTGATGGATGGTGAAAGGCCAACAGTATTCTGGTCATACACTATTAAACCCAGTAAACAATGTCATGTCTCTAAGTATAATTACTCACTAGAGGTCTTCGAAGTTGGATTAATCAATGTTAGTAATGTGTGAAGTTTATTGAGTTACTTAGTTTCAAAACCTTCTAAATGTAATCAATAGCTACTATATCCAGTCACTAGCAATTACAGTTTTGTGGCAAAAGTAATAACCATTATTTTCTCTTACAGGTGTTAGCTCTTTGCATGCATAGCAAGGGTCATGTTTGTTGTAAATCTACAGTTCATTAAGAATACAATCTAAATATCTTTTTTTGTGTCTAAATAACTCAACCAAGTAACATAGTCTTCGTAATAAGTTACACAAAGCCTTATTTTATTTAGTCTTATTCGTGCGGATCTCGATGAACCTGCATTTTGGTAATGTGGTAATGTTTAAACTAAAGCTTTATACCATTGTATTTATACCTATTACTTTTAGTTCAGGTCACTAACCCGTAAGTAAAAAAATACTAGTGTATATAATTTATTTTTCTAATAAACCCATTACACAAAATAATTATATAGGTCGATGATTAAGTGGATGAAAGCTAACTGGAGCAACACGACTGTTTGTGTCCGTCTAAGGCTGATTAACTAGAAGTTCTGAACCTGTAACTACATTAGCAGGCTCACTTCTGTAACTACATTAAATCATCACTCGCAATAGACATTGTTTTGTCAGTAACCTTTTAAACGCGCAATAAATAAATAGGTTTTCTTTATGCTAGTCAAACTCTTGGCCCTATTTTGTATTCAGGATTACGATAAATATTTACTATACTTCCAATATTAAAATGGAACAGAATATTTATATATAAAGAGACTGCTTAATGTACAGTAATTTAATGAAATACAAGATATAAGAATACATTTTGAATCATCCTCATAAATGTGATATATTCATACAGAGTAATGCATCTACAAAAGGAAACCCTGACATAAGAATTGTCAGAAATACTATTTAGACATATATTGCACGTGTTAAATAAATTTTTAATTACAAAAATTTACCTGTTTTAGTAAATATAAAAAACAGGGAAGAAAAAATAGCCTACTGTAGACTAATAATTGAGAATAATAGAGATCAAAACAACATACTGATAGAATTGATAATTCTTGGTTAAAATCGACTGTAAAAGCAAAAACATTGACAAAATGTGTATATGTAAATAAATGTTGACACAATTTTTTTAAAGTGTCTAACAGACGGCTAAGAAAGATATATCCTAAAACTATTGTCCATGCATTCCCTTCCAATATGTCTGTTCATGCAGACACCCGCACATTTTTCCACACGTGTATTAAAACGATCTCAAGAAAGTCCAAGACCTTAGAATATATATGTGCACACACACACACACACACACACACATATATATATATATATATATATATATATATATAATCTAATCGACCGTGACATACTCTATTCTAATTTTATATTATCAGTATGAATAGCAATAATCTTTTTTCTTAGAAATTAGTCAAACCAAAATATTTTCCTCCCTGCGTCTAAAGAACTCTGTTTACGTAAAGTTCGATTATGATTCTATGTGAACATGAATGTTCTGTACATAGTATTTCCTGTCTATTGAATGCTACAAGACGAAATTACAACAAGAACCAAAAATTTCTAATAGCAAGTATGTCATTTACTGATATTCAAGGGAGATTTATTAATTACAGACATCAGTTGTGAAACTTATGGTTGATTCATACAACTAATTAGGTGGACTCTCCCACGTTCGCTTCGTACAGTATATTTTAAAATATTCGTTATAAAATCCTTCACTACATTCTTTGAAATTTTTTTGATGAGCCACATTAATAATGTCATTAGACTTTTTGTTTGAGAGTTGTTAAATTATTTTATACAAATAACAAACAAAAAAAACACATTGGTTCTTCCTCAAATAAGGAGCCGGCTTGACTCTGTCTACGCCTGGGGGTTCTTCGTGGAAGTGAAGAACAAGGATCTCGCCCACCAGCAACACATACAAAAATATATTAAACTTGAACTCTGAGGCGTCACTGACAAGTCTATCACCTATTTGGACTTATATTTGATTATTAGAGCAACTGTAGTTGTTTACAGTATCCCAGACAGTTTTGGATGTATTTTAGGAAAAAGTTAGTTAATTTAGAAACATCACATAGCAGCAAACATCACTGACACTGCCACATTAGAGATATCAGTAATATATTGTCAATAGCCGATTGTGTGTTAGCAGTTACTCTCGTTGGAGATTTTACTAACTGTCAAGATCAAATGACCTTAGCAAATCGAATAAACGCTTGGTAGATGGGTGATTGTTGTTTAGTGCATCAAAATTAAAATCACCCATCGAGATGTAATTTTTTTATTTACCTAGGTCCATTAATAGCTTCCAAATTAGAAATTAAAACGTCTTCATTTCCTTCAGGAGACCAGAATATTCTTTAGACGACTAATTTCCAATTGTTTGTTTCAAGTTTGACCCCGACTGCTTCAATTTTTTTTCAGTCATTTCTTTGATGTAAAGTTTATGAAGATATGATTTTGTTTTAAGAACATTGCAACAAAGCATCCGTTAGAGACTTGTCTGCTATATGCGTTTGCCAGTTTATAGTTTAGAATTATGCACGGATCAATATTTTCTCTGTTGAAACCGTTCTCGATTAAAACGAGAATATCTGTTTTCAGATCTTCAGCCATAAGTTGATGTTCTTCCATTTTGTTATTTGCTAATTAGGAATTTTTATGAAGCTGTCGTAATGAATCATTATTGTATATTTTTAGTTTGAACCAATTTCAGTGGGCTAAATTAGCTCTTTACCGAAAATTGGGTTCTCTAAAAAATTCAATTGCGAGTCAGTCTGTCGAATAGTAGGCAAAGTGTCCTCGGAGACTTCTTTGGCACCAGCAAAACTCTCGACTTCGAGTGACATCGAAGCAGCTTGGCCTACGTTAGCTCTCTGTGGCATGGCTGTAGCAGGTCCGGACTCATCGTCACAGTCCAGCACGGGGTATTTCCTCAGAGCTTCAGCGTACGAAATGTGCTGCAGTCTTCCGGAGTATTGGTGCTGAAGGGTGACAGCAACTGGCTCCTGGCTAATGGTGGGCGAGGAGGTGACTGTTAGAATCGCCTGGTCTGGTGTACTTGCGGTCTTGAGAGGTCTCTCCCTGCAACCCTGCAAATCATCCTAGCCAGCAGCCACTTGCCCCTCATTGTGAGATGTTGACCGTCCCTCGTGAAGAACTTTCGGCCGATCCCCCCAAGTTTGGCACCCTGGAATTTTATCGGTCAGCCAGTTCCATGATGAAGGCATTCAACGAGAAAGGTATCATCATGGACAGAAAGGTCTGGGTCCAGATCATAGCGGTGCGGCTGAGTGCCAACGACAAACTCGGCATCAGCATGACAGGCTGCAATAAATCCTTTTAGGTGGCGATACATATTTCTCTGCGCACTGACTGCCAAATTATTTGTGCCGGAAATAATCACCTCACATCGAGGTCCTGGTCCAGGGGATGACTGGTTCATCTTGATGATGTCTAGCAGTTGGGGACCAGGCATCCACCCACCACTAATCGAGTTCCCAGAGTCGGTCAACTCCCGGACGTCCCACAATATACCGGGTGTGGCTGTCGCTGCTGATAATTATTGTTTTACTATTGGGAATTGATGCTTTAATGGATTGTATATTTTTTAACTTTATGCTTTCTTTCACTTTCTGTAGTTGTCAGTGTGATCATGCAAATCCATCGATCTTCTGCAGGACGACCAAGCCAAACAGTAAGCAGTAGGGAGTGTTCCGGACGTCCCACAATATACCGGGTGTGGCTGTCGCTGCTGATAATTATTGTTTTACTGTTGGGAATTGATGCTTTAATGGATTGTATATTTTTTAACTTTATGCTTTCTTTCACTTTCTGTAGTTGTCAGTGTGAACATGCAAATCCATCGATCTTCTGCAGGACGACCAAGCCAAACACTAAGCAGTAGGGATTGTTTCAGTGTGAAAGATCATCATCTCGAAACAGTTAAAAAGCAAATTCTCTGTGCGCTGCGATCCAAAGCAATGAGGAAACGGTGCAAGACTTTTTAAGTTGGATGCCATGTGCTTTGCGCGGATGCTTTCCATACTCCATAATGAAGTAATCTCTAACAATATACTTTGTGATATTTAATAATCTGACAAAAACTGTATTCGTAAAAAACTGTAATTAAATCATAAAAATATTCATTATTTCATATTGTAACTTATTTTTAAACCGCCCCTTTCATTCCCACTGTCGACAAATGTCTACATTAACCTACTTCCCCTAACTGTACCAGTTCATGCCCACTGTTGATATGGTCCAATTTGTTGCTGTAATTAAATTATACAAATTTAATACTAAAACTGTAGTAAATAACTGATAATAAAGCAAATAACCAAAGGAAACAAAATAAAATCAGAACAAATTTTAGGTAGAAACGTGTGAAATCAATCTATATTTATATCATTCATTGAAGGCTGTGTTACTGTGTAACGTTTATAATGTTATACTACTGTTTTTATATTATAAATATTTCAGAATATTATACAATTCCTTTTCATCGTTAAAAATTGTATAACGAACATTAAAGTTTTTATTATAAAAAAAAAAATTATTATCATAAAAGTATTATCATAAAAGCCTTATGAATAATGGACAGCAAATTATTTATTTCAAAGTGCCATAACGTACAGTACTTTTATGTTACATATGATTACAATATGATATTTAACCTACAGTGTATGATTAAAATACACAGTGTATCCATACATTATGGAATATATGCACAGTATCAGAGACTTAGTACCCGTTTATTTTTAATATATGTCAATAAAACATTTAAAAAAATTCTTTAACCAATTTTGGGTTTTGGCTAACATGTTTCCTTTACTTTACATGCCGATGGGGTAGTTTAAGACATTTTTAATTGTTTACATATCCTGAGGTAAATAGTAGAAACCATGTTTTTGTATCTGCATCTGCTAAACGGTTTCTTTCGGATAATGCAATTTTCGAATCTTTAATAAAATTTAGAGCTTATCAAGAATGTTTCATTTTAAAACAATAAACATTCCTTATATATATATATATATATATATATATATATATATATATATATATATATATATATATATACAAGGTGATTCATGAAGTTCTCCCCCCACTTCTACAGCACATTTTACTAGTAAAAATAATAAAAAAATGTTATATAAACATAGGTCCGAAAACGCTTCGTTAGCGAGTTACAGCTATCGAAAGATTTCGCCTGAATTGCTGGGTAAAGAGTAAAATAATGTCATACTGAACTTTTGGAAAGGTGAATTAAGTAACAAATATCGTGGATTCTTATGTATTTTTACCTGATAAAGCTAATAAAATAGGTTTCAGAACTGTACCTGTAGTAGTTTGTGAGTGATTCAGGGTTAAATGCCAAAAATTGGGGCACGAAACAATGTTTTTTTAAGTTTGATGTACAATAACTTTGTTAAACTGGTAATAAATACATAAAATCAACAAACATTAATTGTAGAGAATATAATTCTGAGAAAATTGATATAATCAAAGTCTAAAATAAAACAGAAATAAGTACCAAAAAATCGATTTTATTCAGTATAATACATTACTAGTTTTATGCAAAATTAATCAGGTTAGGCCAACCGTACGCACCTTTTTATAATAGATGTTCGAAAATGAGGCCATCATTTTCAATACATTTTGCAGCACGTTTGTGTATAGCTTTTGTTGCGTTTCTTAATTTTTCAGGACTTCCCTGTATCTGCACAGCCGAATCCATAATACGGGCAATTAATTCATCACGAGAATTCACTTTTGTCTTGTATACAATGTCTTTCATCCATCCCCAGATGCAATAATCAAATGGAGATAGATCTGGTGATCTTGGTGGCCAAGGGTGAGGCCCTCCACGACCAATCCAGTGTCCAGGAAATTGATGATTTAAGTAAGCAGAAACGGCACGTGAAAAGTGGGGAGGTGCTCCGTCATGCTGGAAGTACAAATTTTGTCTGAGATGTAAAGGAACATTCTCTAATAGCTGCGGCAACTCTTCTCGAAGGAAATGCAAATAGAACTCAGCATTTAGGCGTCCAGGTAATATGAAAGGTCCAATCAGCCGATTGTGCAAAAGGCCACACCAGACATTGACGCTAAATCGGTGTTGAAAGTTCTGTTCCACTACCTCATGTGGATTTTCTTCTGCCCATGAGTGTTCATTGTGCAAGTTATTGACACCATCCCGAGTGAATTGTGCCTCATCCGTAAACAAAATACGTTTGTAGAGTTGATTAATAATATTTAAAAAGTTGCAAAACTCCAAGCGAAGCGGACCATCCCCTAGCTGTAGATGTTGAACCTTTTGTTTATGAAACGGATAAAATTTGTTTCGATTAAGTGACCTCCACACCGTTGACTGCGAAACTCCTATCCGCCTAGAAATACGTCGTGTACTTACACCTGGACTGCGATGAACAGCATTAATAACAATATCATCATCAAGTTGGACAGCTCGTTCATAATTGGTTCTAGTACTTCGTAGTGATCCTGTTTCCCGAAGAGTACGAAAAGTTCCTGAAATTGTTTTGGTATCTAGAATCCTCCTATTAGGGTAACGTAGTTCATATTCTTCTACAGCAGCTCTAGCATTACCATTACAGTAACCCAAAATAAAAACCATATCAGCGTATTCCTCTGATGTAAATAAGTAAGGCATTTTATCGCTGAATAAACAATCGAATTATAAATCACAGAAAAATTGCATTTAATAACACGATTCACAGAACCCGATCTTCTGCTGTAGCTTGCAAAACACCACTAATACACAGTTCTAACGTAACAGTACAGAATACCATTGTTGATCAGCTGTTATTCGTGCGTTACCAACTTAGAAATTAATAAAACAAAAAACTGCATTTCGATGATTAGTAAACAATAATGGGAAAATGTTTGCTTCATTTATTTTCGAACATTTGATGTAAATTTTTATTTAAAAAAAATACAACGTAATAAAACATGATATTTTTTATTTACAAACAAATTTATTTAAGAGTTAATCTTGTTTTCTCAATTTATCTCATCATTAAGGAACAAACATTTTGTTTTTGTTTTATTTTAACTAAATACCATACGGTATTTCTTTACAGCTAGTAATGTATTATACTGAATAAAATAGATTTTTTTGGTACTTATTTCTGTTTTATTTTAGACTTTGATTATATCAATTTTCTCAGAATTAAATTCTCTACAATTAATGTTTGTTGATTTTATGTATTTATTACCAATTTAACAAAGTTATTGTGCATCAAACTTAAAAAAACATTGTTTCGTGCCCCAATTTTTTGCATTTAACCCTGAATCCCTCAAAAACTACTACAGGTACAGTTCTGAAACCTATTTTATTAGCTTTATCAGGTACAAATACATAAGAATCCACGATATCTCTTACTTAATTAACCTTTCCAAAAGTTCAGTATGACTTTATTTTACTCTTTACCCAGCAATTCAGGCGAAATCTTTCGCTAGCTGTAACTCGCTAACGAAGCGTTTTCGGACCTATGTTTATATAACATTTTTTCATTATTTTTACTAGTAAAATGTGCTGTAGAAGTGGGGGGAGAACTTCATGAATCACCCTGTATATATATATGACATCTAAATGAAGAATGTAGCTTTAAAGTAGTTTATTGTTACTTAAAAGTAATTTAATGTGTGAAATATAGTAAAAAATACTCTTAACAAAGAAATTGGTTGTTGCATTACAATATTCACTTTAATTAGTTATTTACTAAATGTCCTGGTAACAGGAAATCGCTTGTTATTTTGTAATATTATAAATTACAAATTTTAATCTCGGAAACTAGTTAATCCTTCTTTATAAAAGTTTGATTCGCAATGGGTAAGTAACAATTACTTGTAGTTTAATTTTAAATTAACAATCTCACTAACTTATTGCCAATATAAAGTTACTAACAAACAGCTTGCAGTTTGCCTCAACGGACTTTAAATTACTATATAAATGAATGAATAATAGATCACTTTTAATAATTCTGCAGTTAGAATTCATTTAAATATTAAAAAATAATTAGTAATATTACAATTTCCTATTTTCCTCATTTCATTTAAACATTTAAATTTTAAAAAGGAGATTCGATTTCGAAGTTAATATTAAGATTTGTGACACATTCGAAACTTCATAGGCACACTATATAAATAAATATATATATAATTATATATATATATATATATATATATATATATATATATATATATATATATATATATATATATATATATATATACGCACCTTATTAAATTCACGAAGGGGAAGTTCGAAAGAAAAAAATATCCCTCATTAAAATACTCAAATTATACAAACATAAATTAATTTTTAATCTGTTGTTAAGCACTAATGTCGAAAAAGACTCGACCGAATTTTTCTCATTTTTTACCTGTTTTTTATGTATAAGAAAGGCTTATGTGAAGAGAAAGTTAGGAAATGTTTTCCAGAACAATTTACAATTTAATAAAATAATGATAATACTTATGTTTCACGATCCAAATTTAACTGACATTACGTTGACACTTATTAATTTTTTCTGATGTTTCAGCCGACGTACATCAAATAGAATGAAACCTTTAATCGTATTTAAATTTTATAAACTATTATTCAGTACTCAGGATTAGATCAGTAGCGTAACGCAGCAAGCAACGACAAATTTATCCTGTAACTTTTATTCTATTTTATGACAGTAATGAATTAAAAACATATCTGCTTAGGAAACCTGTATTTAATGTTAGTTTTTCATATACTATTAAAAAAAGTTTATAATACCAGCGTTAATGAGCAAACCTGTAAATATTTGCACATGAGGTAATCATAACGGGTCCCTTTTTGACATTGTGATATAGCATTTTCACAGTGGCCTAACGAAATACAGGGCACTAAATGAACTTAAAAAGGATTTACTAGAAATGTAACAGGGAGTAAGTTCTCTTATTGTTACAAGACTCTCAATTCTAGGTATGTAAATGTATTTTCTTCGTCAAGACCAAAAAGGCAAATTTAATCATGACAGTGGAAACATCACTTAGATAAAAATAAGATTTTAAGAGCTGGAATTAGATACTTTTTGACAGAAGGAGATTTCTAAGACCTACATATTTATATATTAACTTCATCAGGACAATAAGGTGAATCCAAGTTTGATACCATATATTGGACCGAAGTTAATTTAAACGAACTGAAGTGGACGCATTTAACCAAAGTAGGTCTGTCAGTCCTATGTGTTGACATATATTTCATTTTTATAAATACATGATAAAATCAAATGTGGCCGTGGACATATCTGAGGCAAGTAGATAACAAGGGCTAGGAATCACCGGTTTTACTAACGTAATTTTCTGGGTCCTACGTGTATATATATTCTCGATAGAGGAAACTAAACAAACTCAGCTGTAACTTTAGAAATATAATTAATTCAAACGAGAAGTGCTTTTTAATGATAAAATTTTGATATAAGACGCAGTTTGTTAACCTCTGATCGTCTTAACCATAAAAACAGTCAATGTCCTGATATATGTCTACTTATGTTTGAATAATATAATAGGGCACCATCATATTACATCATAACTGTGTATCAAAGTAAACTACTGCTTTAGCAATTGTGTGTGTAGGTTCGGGTGCATATATTATCTATATATATTTATAAACATTAAAAAAATTTAAGAGTAATTGTAAGAACAATGTATTATTATTCGAGGCCGGATACTTATTGAGACGGTTGCAATGATTGCAATGAAAATATGGAAGATAGTCGAAGCTTAGAGAAATACTGTGACTAGCATCATTCCTTAAGAATACCTACAATTTACTCTACTAGAATGCTTAAAAATAATTCTTGAATCTTGATAGTTTAATTTGAAGGTAACTAAATATGCCACTCTGTGGAAATCGTAGATAGGTAAAGTTAAAACATAAAACCAGACGCTATTGTGTGTACTATGAATATGTGAAATCTATATGCATGAATATTAATGTGTGTGACCATTTAAGTACCCTATCAGTGGTGAATAATGTATGAGCAGGTGTGAAAATATCTTCGACTAGTTATTGTGAACCGTGTAGTGATGGGATCGTTAGAGTTGATGGAGGTTTTTGATTATAATTGTGTAGATTATATTACCAATTCGATTTTGGGAACTGTACAATTTTATTGTTACTTAAGAAGAAATCAATTTGATTACATATTGATACAATAAAATATTGCTCTACACACTGACCTCAAAATTGATCTGAAGTATTATTAACATGTACCACAGACGCATTATTTGGAATGGTTAAACTAATCGTATAAGCTAAGAGTTGCTGTCCATCGAGAAGCACTCCTATTCATTGGTATTACTGATATGAGCATCGATTATCAGCTGTTCATTTATACTTAGCAACGTACAAACTAAACAAAACTATGAATTTTTGTCATCTTCAATACAACATTTGTAAAACCATTTTAGTATAATACTATACTATTCGGAACGTTATAAAAATAAATATATAAAACAATATCTGGAAAAGTGTAATCAGATATCAAATACATATTTGCGGTGCTTATTAGGTAAAATAACTGATAAAATTTTGAATTTCAATATGTAGGCACATGATTTTCGTATCGGGTTAAAACCAGTAACCCAAGTTATCAACGTAAACCTGGTTCAGAAATATGAACTGCCCAGTTGGGCTAACGAGTTTATACGCTTATCTAAACGATAATAGTGTATTTTTCTCCATAGCACCCCAGAGAAGTTGAATGCAAATATTTGGAATTAGGAGGGAAAGGGTTAGAACTTCCAAATTTACACCTTAACGAGATTTTCTAGGGTTGTTGTATATTTAACATAATAATACACATGTTGCATTTCATTGTGATTTAGCGATATTCATATAATTTTAATTTTAATGCATTTACGTTCAATTTCAATTGAGGTAAATGGATACACTTTAAATGCATAATGGTGGTATAGTGATTCTTTGACAGTTTAATATATCACAACAATTTCCAATATTCAGAATAAATTAAATTGTTGGCGTAAATTGTATTTTGACATCTTTTTTAAACTTTCAACCTAATATCTGCAATAAACGTTTGAGATTTTATTTCATAAATGGTCGTGAATAAAACCAGGTGTTAGGTGTTTTTTTTTTATCGTTAGTATTCTTTTAAGAAGTCACGTAGTTTACCTTACGGCATGGATGCCTACGATCTTATCAAGTTCTGAAAATTTAAAATGGTTTTATAGTATTAACACTATTAATGTTTTATAGTAATATTTTAGAATTATAAGACTATATCATATTCGCATAAACATATATAACAAATCTTGAGCAGTTTTAAACTAACTACAGTACAAGAATATCCAATACACGTAATGATGCAAACGCAATACCAACAGGCCATCGATTTTGACAGTTCCTTACATACAGACAGTATCACGGCCGAGCCAGTAGCAACACCCGCTACAGCTATGATCCAGGAGCAGAAAACACTCAGCTGCGGCAGTAGCATAGTATCTACTTCTGAGCCCAAATTGTGTTCCCATGCGCTCAACTCCTTATGCCCATCGTGCATTTCACTGTTCAAGCTATAGGTGACGGTAAGTACCTGGAATGATTGAACGGATTGAAGTCCTACAACTATTTCTAAAATTATGTGTTATGTATTTAAAGGGAAGTAATTTTTGTGTTCAAATTTTTTTATAGCTACGATAAAAAACAATATTATTTTAACCAACCTAACTATACGAGTATACTACGAAAATCACACATCTTTCTTTCATCTTCTATTTCTATAGATATCTCTCCATAATTTGAAATTGTTTGGTTAGGTGTCGCTTAAAATTAGCTTATAGAGTATTATAAAATGTTTTCTTTGGACTCGTTACAAATTTTAGTTTCGAACAAAAAAAACAAGGGTTTAGTCGGGAAATATCGGAAAATATGGAGTTTACTCCAAATCCGTTGACAAAACATGTTGCGACTGGTTGTCATCTATATTGGTGCGCCAACATAAGCCGAATTATACATTTCCATATACCGTTCATAACATTTAGTGCTTGGACTTTATGTGTATTAACACATATTGATAATAATACAATAATTTACCTTAATTTTCTATTTAAAATTCAAGCCGTTCAAATGCCAATTATTAATTCTCCTTAAATTTATCCAAGCCGTTTTACTGGGAGGGATTGATATGAATGACACACTTCTGTTTATGCTTAGAAAATAAACTGGATAACAGATAAATTTTAGCATGGAAATTAACTTTCACAGTTTGTCTAAGCAAGTAAGAGTTTATTTTAATAGACATCGTGTTTTATAGATTTATCTCCATAAGGGGGAGCCAAATAATTTCAGTTTTAAGATATAAATGATAATGTGTGGAATTAAAAAGGCTTACGAGGTGAAGATATGTAACACGTTCATAGATAGAGTATTTCTTTCTTATTATAATAATATATTATGTACGATTTAATGTTTACTATACTTGTCATTTCATCCTTATTTGCTTTCAAGTTTAATTAAAAAAGAATATTCGTAAATTTATTTGTAACATCACAGGATAATAATGATACTCAGACATAGCTTGCTTTCTTTTAATTGGGTGTTAGTTAAGGTAGACTAACTCTTGTTTTATTTGACGTAAAAACCAGAAATATATGGAGTAAATGACAAAGAAATCACTAAAAGCAGAGGGTAAATTTGTTACAACAATATCCAAGAATCAAGAAAAAAAAGGAATTCGTTTTTAATAAACCTAGCCTACAGTTATTTATTTCCAAGGGTAAATAATATAATTGACTCTAAAAATATTAATAACTTTATGAGGTTAATTTTTTTGGCTATTCAATGAAATTATGATTATAAATACACAGATAAAACACAATATAACTAGTTCGGGTTGGTTAAATAAAAATTTATGCTATTTGTATGCAGGAGAGGTAAGTCTGTAGAGATGTGTGTTAGCAGTTTCCTGTTTATATATACACATGTATACACAATAAAACATTTTTAAACTTCGGAATCGATTCACTGCTCGAATAAAATGTGAGTGAGGATATGATTAAAATAGATTTACTTTAGAGGATATTACGTAGAATAATCTATTCCGTCTATTAGGATTACTTGCAGACAAAAACATACACAGACCAACCAATTAAATCCTGTTGTTCATAAATTTCTAAATCTTCACGGCAAAACATTTTCTTGCTGACAGGAAAAAGTACGTTTGTAAAATCCGTTCCATAATATCCTTTCACTAAATATGCGACGTTCCTAGGCGAATTATGTGTAAATGTTATTGATTGGTAGGATATCCAATTGAAAATACTTTTTAAATGCATTATATCTGTATTATATCCACTTTAAATTATTAAATATTGTACTTAAATAAATAAACCCTCAGACGTTGATAATAGATAGAATAGTTTCTCAATACAATTAAATATAGGATACCAATTTCATATCTAATAGTCAATAGTATAAACTGAAAATCTAGTTTTAGTATGCTATATATTAAAAAGTTTTTGGGTATTTGTTAAATCTAGTAATAATATACAAAGTTATGTATGTACTAATGGAGCCAATGAATATAGTTAATAAATTTCTGTATTTATTTATCTATCTGTATTATTTATTTATAAATCCATTTATTTGGTTTGGTTTTGGTTTCTCCGTGTGTGTGTTTAAATGTACGATGTAGTAATGAGTTCGCTTACGTGCTGCAAAATGTTAATAGCTCCTTCAGGCACTATATAAAATTTTATTTTATTACGAGTGACGGTTTTTGTCCCACTGATAGCCAGCGGCATTAAGTATCGTATGTTTGAAAATTATAATCATTGCTTAATACTATTAAAACAATTATATAGATTTTTTTTCTATTTTAGCATTGTTAGTCCATTATTTAAAGGTTTTGAAATAATATAAATAGGTTTTAACCAGTGTTAGTTTATATGAATGTAAATTTACTAGAAATACCGAAGATAACTTTATTATAAATAAAGATATCTTAAATAGAACTTGAAGATGTCACTTAGATTAGAAATATCACTAATTATTATGAAGGTACCTATATATTACTACTTAAAAATTATTTTTAAATACGGTTAAGGACAAATTTGGAAAGTATTATGTGGAATTTGTCTTGTTCTCCAACATCATCAAACGTAAGTAAAACAGTACTCTGAGCCCCAGGTATTGTTTTTGTAAATTCTTGTAAACTTTTTAACACAGTATAACACATACTACTAAATACATACAGTTGCGCTAAAAATATTATTTTACACGTTTATACTATGTGAAATTATGAACGTATACTGTTAAATTGTAAAAAGTGAAAAATAATATAAATTAAAATATAGATTTATAAGAAATATATAATCTAGTAATTTACTTAGTTTTATGTAGATTACGTTTATACTGATACTAGCTGTTACCCACGGCTTCGCACGCGATTTTCTACAGAAAAATTGGGACGTAGGAGAGCATATTTCTTTTAAACGTCGTTATTACCCTTCTGAGATAAATGATAGTCACTGACAGATATTCCAAGCTCATGATCTATTTAAGATTTAAATTTTAAAACAGTCTCAATATGCACCTGTGAAATAACTGGAATTTTTCTCCATTATTCTATGATTTTTGTATACAATTGAACTATATTAAACCATCGTGGACAGGAGTCAAAAAGTCGGAATTCATTAGCGCGGAATTCAATGTAATAAATGATGGCGCTCAATGTAATTTTGAAACGAAAATAGGCATATCTTAGGTACATATTATTACAGTCTAATGATTATGAGCTTCAGATGTTAAGCGAAATTGCGTATGGTTTTTATTTTAAGCTTTGCGCGTGTATCACTCCTGGATTAAATTAGTTATATCTCCGATGCCATGATTGAGCTTGCTTTGTTGTCTCGATCGAGAGAATATGTACACACGGAGTTTTGAGAACCATACTTCTGTCAAAAAAAAAAACAACTAAGGTTGGTTTTATAACATTCTTTATATTTGTAGCCAACGTAAGATAGTAATTTTGATATCTGCATTGCTCTTCTGATCAAGCATGAGCATGGTTTATATTAGATAAATATTGCAGTTAAAGGTGAACTTTTACGTCAAATTTGAATTGTATTATCTGGATAGTAAAGTCTATGTTTAACAGTGATTGAAGAAACAGTTGAAACAAAATATGCTGTTTCTCTTAAGCTTACTCTATTCTTTCAAACTATAAGTGTAAAGAAATTTAAAATATTAATTAAATTATATTATAAACATATAAATTTCTTTTGTCACATTATATATGTTTACAAAGAACAGCTGATTAAATTTGAAAAGGCTCTTTCACTTAATAACATATGTTTGCTGCAATGCATTTCTTACGGGTTTTTCTGAACTTTTAGAGACCAGTGGGGCGGAATCCTGAATCGGGAACGGGATAAAAAGTATCCTATGTCATTCTCCCAGTTCTTAGCTATCTCCCTACCAATTTTCAGCCAGATCGGTTCAGCCGTTCTTGACTTATAAATAGTGTAACTAACACGACTTTCTTTTATATATATATAGATTATTACTGTTTCTGTTATTGTTTATTTAAATATTTAGCATTGATGTATTTATTATTTTTTATTCAATGTTTAAAATGATAATCTAGCCATTCTTTCTCATTACTTACTTATATGTGTTATTATACGTATATATTTATTCTGGTTCATGATTATAAAGATTTTATATAATTTGTACTCATAATGTTTTCATATGTTTATAAAGGCATTGCTGTTAGTAAAATGAATAATAAAGACGATAGGTAACAAAGTTTTTTGATGTAAGTTGTTAAATAACAACTGTTTTAGAGCATAATTAACATTTAAGTATAAGCATTTACCGCACCTAGATAAAAGCTTTTCAATACCCATTAGATAAAATTCTACCGCCTATAGATGATAGCGACAAATTTCGCAACAATGCGAAGCGAATGCACTCCATGTCGTTTTCCCGGCCATATGTGAGTTTCATACAAAAATACATACTATTACTTAGCACAATTTGTATTACAGTATTTTAATTTGTACCCAACACCGTATGACGTTGGTAAGAAAACCCTAGTGTTTGGGTTACAGACATGCCAGGCAAGCCATATTGGAATTATACGAAATAAATTCTGTCACGATGATTGCAATCACGTAGTACTAATTTTTACAGTATCAAAATCTGTTACCAAGACATTAAAACGTTGTCAACAATAACGAAATGGTCTGACCAGCTACACGTCCGCCCAAACATACCGGGATTTTATGCCGTGGTAGAGTATCATGAAAACTACATTTTCAGAATTATTACCTATTGAGTACTAAATTGCACACTTAAATATCATAATTTGTATCCAATGCAGACGATATAAGTACAATCGTTATGTCCAGCCCAGCAACAAATTATTCATAAATTTTGATAGTGAAATGTCAGCCCTGTCATGTAGGAATTTCTTTAGAAATTGTGCATTAGAGTGTATAAATGCTGTAATCCGAGAATTAATATTAGATTTAACCCGTGTTATTATTAATAGGTCTAAAGAAATGTAACGAATTTCATTTTTTTAGTCGTACCCATACTTAACGTCATATATGCCTATACTCTAAATGTTTATGCATCACCTATTTCGTATGGTACTCATTGTAACTCCAGTATCAAATTCCTTTCTTTCATTTACAAAAATAAAGAACGCAAGGAGCGTTCTCGTTAGATACAGGACTTGGTATTTTTAACTAAACTACTTACTCGGAACATATATAAGACAATGCAATCAGTTTCATTTTGTACTGTATTGAATTCATGTCATTCTAAAAAAATGAAAGATCATATTAAGATGAATTCTTCTTTGCGTTATCTGTTTGGAAAATTAGGTACAATATAAGGTAATACCTTATTTTATGCAATGGTAAAAATATTATGAACAAAATTTAACTAAATAGTAACTATTAACAATAATTAAAAATCTTCTTTTATTTCAACTTTTGTACATTTTTTTAGTTTGGTTAACTTGTTACTCAAAGTTCAACTTATAAATTACTCTTAACCACAATTACGTATATTTCATGTAACTAACGCTAATTTCACAGAAGGTGAAGTAGGCATGTAATATACAACATTTCTATATACATAGCAATAAGGGTTTTTCAAATAAGATGTTTATAAAATTATTTTATTTATCCTGTACTATAAAATAATACAATTAGAACATGCATTAATAATAGGCACCTAAATATAATATTTCTACAATACCACTTATTGTAGAAAATATTGTTCTTATCTTCATTCACTGTAGCGGAGTCTTTTGAACTTCTGTGTAACGGGGTTGATATTGAAGTAGTGAGAAATTAAACAATGCAATTCAAGTGTATATTTAATGGACTTCTTCAAAGTAATTTTAACAAATTTGTAATTAACTCCAGAAACGCTTATTATATGTATTTGGCTTCAAACAATATTACTCAGAAACTTTCACAGTTAATAGCGAATATTCTTGTATTGTTTAAAGAGTAATTTAGGGATAGAGTTATTCCATGCATGTATGCATGTGACATTTTTCACAATAAACAACTGTGGGGAACACCGGGGCACGTTGGCCCTATTTTTTTAATTTTGTTTATATTAATTATATTTACATATTTGAACTTATGAAATTATTGTTACCAGCAGTCTTATTGAAATAGGATAGCAACTATTAAAGTTTAAAATTTTAATTTAAACAGTTTATAAAAATTGATTACTGAACATATGTCATGTGGGTCAATCTGACCCTACCTCGTGGTAAGTTGCCCCAGTGGCTAGGGCACGTTGACCCATGTAAGGTTTTGAAAAGTTAAACTAGTATAACTTTAGGAAATCAAAACAAAACTAATAGTTATCAAGAAACTCGCTTTAATATACAAAAAATCAAGCAATAGACTCTTTTCACTGAGTCTCTTGGAAGGGAAGAGCATTGGAGTTTACTGGAAAGGAAATACAAAGACGGGCAGGAAGTTGTGTAAATTTAAATTATTTTGAATTCTGCGAAATAATTAATAAAGTTTTGTTGCTCATCTAACATTTTTACAGAGCTAATTCATTAATTTATTTCTTAAAGCATTATAATTTTTTTTATAACTTTAAACTTTTATATGTAACTGCACGATTGCTTTAAGAATAATATTGTGACATGTGCATACGGTAAAAGTCTTGTCATATAATTTAATAAACTAGTTAAATAAAGCTTCTAACAATACAGTTTTGTTAATACTTGGATGTTTAATGCGAATTTTAAACCTTTCTAGACTTAAACTCTGAAATTATTATGTTGATTTATTATTTCTATTTCTACAAAATGTGTTGTTTTCTTCTAAATATTTTAAAAGACACATTTTTCGTTCCTTTTTAAAAATTTTAATTCTAATTTTCCTAAATTGTAAAATATTCATCCTAGTAAATGTCGCCGCTGATTGGTTTGGTTAGACATAACCAAATATTTGTCGAACGAATGAAACATTTATAGCGGGAGCTTAGTTTGTCATGTTTTTTTTTTATTTATATTCACGAGTAAATGAACATATTCTTTAATGTGTTGGTTTATTATTTCCTTAGAGCTTGAATAACTGGTTTTTCAGAGAAGCTGAAGTGCAATCTTCAATCATGATATACTATAAATAACGTGAGTAAAACTTTTAACATTTTCTTGTCTACATTTTGCGATAAACTAAGAGGCTAGTAACTCTCAGATAGACCTAAGTAGGGGAATGTAAAAAAAATATAAACAACTTTTAAAACCAACAAAAAAAAACCTGTGAGTAAACAATTAGAGTTTTATTTCTTGCGATATAGTAATGTGTACAAACCTCAAGCCTAGACATTGTCCTGCCCTTAGTAGATTTCCGTGCTCTGCGCCTCGCCAACAGTCGACGCTGCCTACATAACAATTCTGTATTACAAGTTGCGGCCTCGTTCCTGCAGGCACCACTTATACAGAGTTTCATACCGTTTTTTCCACAGCACTTGGCACATCTAGTTAATTAAGTTCATATATTTTTACATATTTGTTAAAACTGTAGTTAAAATTTAATTAAGTTATTTAATAAATAATATATTATTGTAGTTGTTTGGAATTAGTAATTATAGGCGTGTTTGAAAACAGGGTTTTTTTAATTCTTCTTCTGAAATAGATATGGTAGATTCGTTGATTTCTATAGCCTCTCAGATAAACTCATTCACGGCTAAAAATCCAGAACTTGACTGTAGCTCATTTTTTGAAAATGTTCAACAGTTGATTGAAACCATTGACAGCCTCTCAGGGGAGATGCTGAGCTTAAGTTTAAAAATTATCTATTCTGCATGCTCGTTTTGAGAACTTCCTAAGGGATAATAAAGCAGAGTTAAATGAGTCTGTAGTCGAGGAAAAAGAGGTTATGAGTAGTCATCTAGCCACTTATAAAATCATTATAGTTAAATTAGAAGCGTCGAGTTCATCAGGAAAATGAAGAACTAAAAACTGCAAAATTGTGCCGTCTCAAGTTCTAGCTTAAGTCCTACCGTCAGAGATAATAAGTTAGATTCAATTACTGGAAACAAAGAAAAGTGTCTCAAACTTTTATCTGCCAAACTCAAAGATGCTATGGTGGAAAGACACTCTACGTCATTTGAACTTGGGAAGCTGCAATCCAGGCTTAAAATAATACAATCTGACAAATGGTTGGGTGACTTTATTACTCACTTGTACTTTTTATGTTTAAATTACTGGACAGCAGCTCTATCTTCCAAAGCACTCTTTGTGGGCCCAACTATAAGTGAGCTCCTAAGGCATGGTTCCGCTTATAAGTTGTCAAGGAACAATTGAACAGTTTAGGGTTGACTTCATTTAAATATAATTTTTTTTTGATAAATAATAATGATAGGCTGGAATAGACTAAGAGTGATACTAAATTGATTTAACCTGATAGGGGCTCACGCTGAAATCTGTTGTTTGTAGATATTGTAGATAAACGGGATTATAATTTGGACTCCTTGGATGACGGTACTATAAACCATGCTTTGCTCTTTTCTAATAAATTGAGCATTAGTGGCTACAATTTTGTTTCAGTTTGCTGTAAAAAAAAACTACTTTGAGTGTAGTATTAATGTGGTACTAAATGCGAAAGTAATACATTTTGGTTGTTACTCCAGTCATTACGCCAGTGTTTTAGCACTGAACCTATTGAGGGAAATACTGTCTTGCACGACAATCACACATCCACATATTTAATTTCTCCCTCCACTGTGAAAGCCGTCAGGCAGGTTGTAGTCTGTAAAATATAGAAACGTCTAGCTCTTAATTTAAGAAAGGTAATAGTTCATTTAACAACTGCAATAGTACATTTTGGAGAGATAATTGTTCCTGCTTGTATTAAGATATTTACTTGAGAAACATTCTCTTACCTTCCCTTTTTATCTCACTTCCAGTTCTCTCTGATCTAGGATTTATTAGTATAGATTAAAAGGCAACATTTTACTCAGAACGCAATTGACTGAATAAACTGTCTTACAATTAACCCTAAATAATAGTCATCGCAAATTTGAGGAATCGCACCAAGAGAAACTGCTAGTAATGAGAACAAACAATTTAAAACAACAAAATCATTTGGTTCTAGAAAAAAACCTGTTAAATAGGTTCCATTTTACCGTTTGTTTGAAATTTGCATCCAGTTGTTTTGCTCAAATAATTAGTATAACCAGTTGATCAATTTATTTTTTGATTTAGTGAATATGGGAGCGCATTTTATCGGTATTTTATTTTATTGTAATGTTGTCAGTAGGTTTAGATGGTTTCCTCAGTTTTTGTCGTAATACGAATGAAGGTAGTATATTTGGACTCCATTGAAATAAATACAGATTAATTATGCCACAGAATCTATAACCCATTATTATTCACTTCGTTGTTTAATATATTTCTATATAAACCATAATCTTCTAGAGAATGTGTCTTGATACACATATTTTAATCTTTTACAACCACACAAAGAAATAAACACACACACACACACACACACACACAAGTTTAGTGTTTATTTCCACCATGTTAGTCGCTTTTGCTCTTCCACATATTTTTTTATTAGCAATTTTGTCTTAAAGTTAATATGTATATACACATGTAAACATCTTTACAAAAAATAATTTGACCAAAATACGTATAGAGAAATTAAATTTACATTTCGAATAAAAGAAACACAACGTTTAAGTAGGCATACCTTAGTTGGATAGAAATCGTCAGGTACCGAACGGGCCGAACTTACTATTTGGTAATAATATAGTTACAACAAAGTCGGTTTATTTCAGTTCAAATTCGGTGTATATTTATGTTTAACACCATTTCTTTCACAAAATTTATTCGCTCAGTATTTGAAAATGAACACGTACATGGAAACTAAACTGCTTTTCAAAGAATTGTTTCATTCCATTGATATGCTGATCGAATATAAGAACAACCATTTGAAAAGAAGGTTTTAAAATTCAATTAGATGTCTCATCACGAGATTACTGATTACTGGGCACATGACACAATCACAGCTCAGAGGAAACAGAGAACCACTTCACTTGAGACTGCTGAAGGGCGAGCAACATGGTTGGGACACGTCCATGGGACACCTTCAGTGGCGTCCACAAGGTACGGTCCGCAAAACGCAGGCCCGACCTTGATTTGGCGATGACAGCGGTCAAACGTGATGACAGTGTTTAATATATCTAGAGCTTCTCCTTCACGATATCAATAATATATATTCATTTGTAACTTTACGTCAATCCAACAAATTATATCAAACAGTTCTAAGACAATGTATTGATTTATCTTATTTAAATGCAGTGATGGTTATTGATGTATTATATAAAGCGTTATGAAGCATGGGAGTTACGCATAATGTAATATTAAAGTACTAACAACAGCGTTAAGAACGATTCGCTTAGCAGCATGAATCCTAATTACATTTATTAACAAGCTTTAGACCTACTTATCCTGTTATGATAAATAGAACAGGCAATCCAACAACCAGGTTAACCGTAATTTAATATTAAAGTACTAATAACATCGTTAAGAGCGTTTCGATATTCAGCAATTAAATCTAATTACAGCTATTAACAAGCTTTACGCTACTTACTTTGTTTTTGATGAATGGAACAGGCAATTCAGCAACTAGGTTAACTATAATCTATTGGGGTCGAGAGTTTCGAAATTATAACTCTGTGCTTTATAACTCTTTTAGTATCATGAGGTTTTGTTATAATTATTTCTCTTAAACCTCATCATTTGACTGAGGTACGAACCAAGTGATCTTCAAAGGTGGACCAAAATCTACTAAGAGTGGACGCTCTCTTGTCTCTTTGTTCTATATAACATCCGCATTATAAACAAGTACTATACACATGTTCCCTGCACTAATCAAAATGTTATATCCAGTAATTGCTGTACATGATCAAAGATAGTCTAGACACAAAATTTCTTCAATTAAAGATACACACACTGTACTACATTCAATTACATTTAATACAAACAAAAATTGGAAGTTTAAAAGGGAGAATTAAATCCATGTGACACGAACCTTCAGCTGCAAAACCGAAACCACAAAGAAACAAATGAATCGTTTATTGCAGAAACCACATAACCAACATTTTTTTTATTTTAGGGAAATAAAAAAAACCTAATTTCTAAAAAAGTAACAAACATTTCAATTTAGTAAGTTTTCATTGTTAACTACCAAGGTATTCAAAGTCGTAGATGTCGATCTTAATCATCAGGGTTGATATGCCACTTTAAAAAAAAATGTTTTAATTGTTTCACTTACGGTGTTTCTGCAATAAAAGCTGTTTTTGTAAATCAAATTATAATTTGGTTCCTAATTTTCTGACAGATTTGCAGGTTTTGGCACAATGGAAAACAAAAATATGGTTAAGACACTTTATTCAAAGATAGAACTCATTAACAAGTATAAAAACATTAAAATATATACATTTTTCGGACTTAACCTACTCGTCATCTTCATTGGACCTTTCTATCATTTCGGCATCTGTTGTTGGCCATTGTAACAAAGCATTGTAGAAGTCTTCATACCCTGTGGTATAGTTGGTCAACTTTGTGATGTCAGTGAGCTTTGCCTTTTGGATAGGTACCTGTAATCAAGAAATCAACTTGTTGATTCACCAAAAATAAGTTGTGACTGGCTAGCATATTTAAAAAATAAAAATTGTATACGCTGTTGATATTATTTTTATTAACTAATAACATTATGTTCATTATTATTGTAAAACAAAAATAACTTCATTGTTTTCTTTTAATTGTTCCAAATAAAATTTTAGGAATTAAAAAAATGTCTTACCTGTCCTTGAGGGTAGGAAACTGCAGTTGGTAGCTCCGGTGGTTGGTTACATTTCAGGAGGGTAAATGTGGACCACCAACAAATCACCACACAGTACACCACTGACAAGTGACAACAGACAGGAAGTGAAGAGCACATGGCAAAAAGAAAAGACACGGCTGCCAACATCGCTCAACACAAAAAATAAATTTACCCCGAGTTTGTTGCAGAAACCCCACAACTGCAGTCACTTGAGGGGTTTCTGCACTAAACGAAAGATTCGATGCCCAGTTTAAAGCCTTTAGGATGGTTGCAGTTGAGTGATTTCTGCACCAAACAATGTATTTCAATTTGTACATTATTAATATACTAAAAAGTCAAATTCGAAAGAAATGTTGGTTATGGGGTTTCTGCAATAAACGATTCAAATACAAACTAAACATTTACACTGTTTTGGCTTATTAGCATTGTATAGTTTGTATAATTATTTATGTTGCAATTTCTTTGCTCTGTCAAATACCAAGCAGACCACTCCTCCTTTCAGACAGGTTTTACAGTTCGATCAACATTTTTAGGACATTCCTGTGTGTTTTTTTTTCCGATAAGCTGTAGTATTAAGGATGTCTCTCTATCTCTCAATACACACACATCCAAAAAAGTAAGCTAGTTTTCAACTTTCACTTCCCTCTGAGCCATACTATTATAATGATATCTGGGTTCTTGAGAGGATAATTTAAATTGAGTCGGGCTACAAAAAAGGGAGTTCATCCGATGTGTTACCACATTTGTATTTAAACCCGTATGTTAAACCCCCATGCTATGAAACTAGTGAAATAGAAAAAGGTAACGACTGAAGTGGATTGCATATGAGTAGTAAACTAAACAGCTGATATATTCCATTAGTAAAAAAATATGTCTCTCCACAAGCTGTATTTTATTTGTCTTGAATTTCTTTCTCTTATGATGAAAATGATTTTTATGAAATTTAAATTTAAACGTTTAAGCCCAATTTGAAACTAAATGAAGATATACTTTTATATTTTGGTTGAAATTAACGTCATAAAAGACGAACTAACGTGTACAATCAATAGCGCACCTCTCATCATTAGTTTTGAATAAAAATATCGTCTCTCTACATTTCTGCAGGTAGTTGCAATACATTTACCCACAAACCCCCGATTTTTGTTTTGGTGTACCCCGGACATAACCGGCAAAATGTTCAAACTTTTTGATTCAATATAATCAGTGAAGAAATGCCTTTAAAATGAGGTAAGGTTTGAAACTTTTCCATAAACCACCTCTACCTCCCAAAAACCTATCCTTTTGAGGAGTTTTTGAGATTCAAAAATAATTTTACCAAATTCTTTGGGGTGTAAATAGGGGGGTTTAAGTTGTTACGAATAATCTACCTGGTTTAGTTTGGCTGCTATACGTACTGTACGGGTGGTACTGTATACAGGGTGAGGCAGACACCGTTATGTTATGTATATATATATATATATATATATATATATATATATATATATATATATATATATATATATATATATTGAATTGAATTGCTTTATTTCCAAAAACTTACATTTCAATGGCCATGCTAAGTACAACACTTGTCAGCGGGGTCCAAATTAAACTATCTTAACTAAACCATACAATTTATTTATTAAATTACGTATCAAAATTGGCATTTATTATTTTGTTATAGTTTACAAGCAAAAATAACACCATGCAGGTTTGTTTTATGTTATCTTTACATTTCAAATTATAAACACTGATAAAACCGGTCTCTTATCTCTTAAAATTAAGTTCATTTTCCTAAACATTTGCACTGGTCATATAGTGTGATTAGATTGTATGATTTCGAGTCAGAAGCAGTCGATGTCCTTACCCAATTCCAATCTGTATGAGACAAGAATAAATACCCCCTTCCATCAGGCGTTCCTTGTTCCTTGTTCCACCACTACCAGTGTTTATTTCTGCAATTGCAATGCACGTGCAAATCTAGCATGAATTTTGCTCTAATTATTAAAGTTCATTTTAGTAAATCATCAATAAATAAATAAATTTGTTAATTTATTTCACCCATGTGTAACATTTAGAGCATTCAAAATATATGTCAACGTGTCTGTTTGCCTATTTAGTCTGTGATATGTGTTTGTGTTATACCTGTGATAACCTAATTTTTTTTGGTATTGCGTTATAGTGTACGCGCTATTGTGCATAAGTTATTGTATTGTGTTTTGACGTACTTATATGTTGATAATAGTTTATTTTCCTACTCCTTCCAAAATGTAAGTTATTTCATATTGCATATTGTTTAGTCATATCTAACGAATCTCCTTTCCCCAACCTCTCTTACTGCAGTATAGTACGTGGCCACCGCCCCTCTTTAGTCTAGGCTTTCATACCAATGGCAAACCCTAGCAAACAGTTTATTATTGTATCTATGAAATTCATGTGTTATTATTGGCATGTGTTTACAATGTTAACGTATAATAATTAAACTAATTAACTTTGACAAATACAATTTGTATATCATCAACAACAACAACAAAAAACTATAGGCTATGCTTTATAAATATATCTATAAAAATTTCTTAACGAAAATCCCATCATCACACCAAAACATTTTAACCACAAACAATTGACAATATTATGTCAGAATTCGCAACAAAAATATATAATTTACTCTGTATCTGATTAAATAACGCTAGACTATAACACAATAAATAACTTATTATAATAACTATATATACTAGGCCTATATGTGTATCACATATATAACAATCTAATAATGTTTATTCATAATACTCAAAAGCAAAACAAAACTATAAAAATATAACATGGACCACAATAACAGATTAATATACACTATAGTTTTATCACAGCAATAACCAAAATCCAACAAGAGACCCCAACAATAATATTACAATAACATAACTAATCTATAAAAAATTACAATATTATGATATAAGTTAACAACAAGTTAATAAACACTATATATTTATAACAGCAACAATCATTATACAACAGTAAATGTCTACAATAATATTATAATAATAACATACATACATACCTACATTAATTACAAATTCTCCTTTACTAATAAACATAATAAGTTAATAATATCTAGAAATTCTGTTAATAATATCTAGAAATGTTATACAGATCTATATTCCAAATTTATAACTCTTCCATTAACCACCTGTAAAGCAGTTTTTTAAACTTGCAATAACATTATGTTCATAAAAAATATAATTTGGAAGACTATTAAATAGGCAAGGAACAATATATTTGGCCAATCTTTATCAAAAGTATTTGTTATTCTATAAACTTTGAATTTTCCAATATTTCTTAAAGCTATAGAAGTGTTCTTACTGTTTGAAATTTTATATTTATTACCTGCAAAATGATATACAAGGATGCTATACTTGTAGTAACCCTTTGGTGTCAAGCTATTGGCTTGTAGATACAACTGTTTTTTTGTCATACCATTAGCTCTGCCATTCAACATCATATCCAGACATTTCTTTTGAAGGTTTTGTATCTTATTGAGGTGGTTGTCTGCAGCTGTTCCACATGCAATTATTCCGTATCTAACAATTGACTCCACTAACGCCTTCTATACTGAACTCTTGCTTTCAATACTCAATATATTTTTACAGCAACACACGAGCAAATCTTTTTCTAGATTTTTTCAATGTGGTATCTCCATGTTAAACCATTGTCTATTGTTATCCCAAGATAATCATAGGTACATACCAATTTTATTCTGTCACAATCACGTGAAGTAAGGAATAAAAAAGTGTGTAGTTGCTCACACATACATGTGTGGTATTTTAAAACAGGCTCATTACCTACTTTTTTCTTTCTTAAGCCCACACCTTTACATAATTATTTATATATATATATATATATATATATATATATATATATATATATATATATATATATATATAGTGAGACATGAAGTCGGGAGGAGAGACTGACTGTACAATATATTGGCCGTTAACTCTACGACAACGCTTCTAATAGCTTCAATTAATACATTTGTAGGTAATTTTAGTCAAAACTTAAAGAATTATTAATTGTTGACAATCAATTAATTTAAGCTGTTAGTTTATAATGTTTTTTAGGTTTCTGTTGTAGGAGATTAAAATGAACAGCTGCATTTGTATTTATTTATTTTGCATACAATTTTGTTAAATACATTCTATAATACTTTTTTGTTGTTATTTAGTATTTAGTAGTAATAGATGATGATAAATATAAACTGTAAGTCCTTAATGACTGAAATGTACTAAAAACATGTAAATTGTATTAAAAAAGCTTTTAAATTTAGGTTTTTAAAATTTAATTATCGGTTACGGATTTTGAAAGTCGGTGACAGAGGTAATGAATACATTTTTTACAAAAGAACACACTTTGTCAATCCATAGTATTTTCTTAAAAAGTACATTCTTCAGTACTTTTTTCTGTTGAGCACCCAAAAGCTAAATTCCTTCCTAGTTTCGTAATCACCGGGTTCCAATCTTTAGTAAAGTGATATAGATAAAAGTAATCTGCCTTTAAAGCATTCTTAATTTTTCACGATACTTTCAGGATATTCTTGCATTCTATAAGAATTTTTTCCTCGGCAGAAGCATGATATGCTGGGCCTACTTATTTATTAATTTTGTACCGAATAGTTTCCAACAAACTCTGGTGAAGTCATGTAAAACCTGGAGAACTGGCAATATTAACTCTTCGTGCGCTGTTAACATGTTCGCATTGGCAAGATGCTGTTCATCATTTTCACGATTTGAGAAGAACACATCATTAAAAGTAGACTGGCCACTAGTGATCCACTAGAACTTATTTTAATATAATTGTATTATCTATTTACTCTACTAAAACTGTAAACTAGGACGTTGCATGAGGCATTTAACATGATAAAGCTTCAACGGACATAAAACATAAGAAAGTCAATACAAATCACAAGAATTTGACAATGCTCCTCTCTTTTATTAGTACAATATGAAATATAGCTGAGATAATTTTACTTAGCGCAGTTATATATAACTGTTTTAAAATAATGTTATATCTGAAATATACAATTAAGAAATATTACGCATCTTGATAACATACCACGTTTTTTACATTTAAACTTACCTTGCTCAATTACAGATAATAAGATAATAACAATATAAGGTTTTATTATACGATTTAAAGATTATTTATTTGGAAAGCTTTATATAATATTTAGCTCATTCTGTAATGTATGGCTTTATAAATCTGAAGCTACAATTTTTATAATAATACTGTAATAATTAAAATAATATTAAAATCTTTGTCAAAAAATATAAAGTTTAAGTCCAAAATTAAGGATTAGAGACACACTAAAGATGCAATCAAATTATACTTATTATTTTGTAAATTTCATGTACATTCTAGTGAAACGAAAAGTAATAATAATGATCTAGCTTTGAAATGTTCGTTATACTACAACAAGTCCTGTTATTTTAATGCCTTTTATAATACTTCATTATTCCCTTGAGAGTCAAACGTAGACTATTTTGTAACCAATAACTATTGTTTTAAATACAATTTGCCTAATAATTATGACAAGACACCCTGTAGAGTGGTACACCGTAGTAATTCATAAGTTATAGAGGATTGAGATGAGAGTAAGTGTCTCATACGTAACAGTGATAACAAAATGGCGGCCAAGGGTCAGGTCACCTACACCTCTCAGTGATAATGATCCCAACCTCCAGCAAGCCTCATTGTAATAGTAACTTACTGATACAGGTTCTAAGTACAGAGAAACATTATGAGTGAAATAAATTATAAGTGTGAAGGAATCGAGAGATACTTATGAGAGTAAATTTGATATGTAGTATGAATTGGTTGTAGAGAAAGAACTATAAGATTATAAAGAGGCTGGATCTGTGTTACGAGCATATCAGGATATGTTATAAGAATTGGGAATTTCTGAAAAATGGAGTAAAAATATAATAAGATGTGAACCAAATAATATTTTATTAATAAATAATGAACGTAAGGGCTGAAAATTTTTTTAATTTAGTGCCAGTACGTTAACATCAACATTTGTTAAAATACATTTTAGAACTGTTTCTGACATGATAAAATGTTAAGCGTTGTTTAACAACTATCCACAGGCGATATTTCCAAATCATAGTATAAACTGAATGAAACCGTAATATGACAACTTTATTTCGCTTGCTTTGAGAACATCGCACAGCCGTCTAGACGCATAAACCGACCCACGTAATTTCCTAACTAAGTAATCTACACGATATGACCATTAATTTATTAACTAAGTAGTCTATACAACATTTCTATATTGTTTTATGACAAAAGTCATTCCAACATATTTTTAAGCTCTTTTTAATGTATTTTTACATGAGCATGGTTATTACCGTGTAAAAGAATTACCGTGTCATCTTTTACAATATTATACTTACATAAAAATGTACATTGATATGAGTGTACTTCATTGAAAGACTTCATAATCTCCTTATCCGAAATGGATTAATAGCCAACTGATGGACAATAAGAAAAATCAATCTATCAGAAAGGTAAACTTGCTTGAGAACGACGCTAGATTGCTTCCATGAACTCCAATACGCTGCACTTTGTTTATCTAAAACAAGTCTCTCTTATCCGAGTCAAATTATTTCTTGAATCGAGATAAACAAGTGCATTACGATTACTTCTTGCAAAACAAAAATATTATGTTTTTGTTTAAATTAAATAGGATATAGAATACATGTTTATATCTTAAAATAAGTATAATTTCATATAAATTTTACAAAGGGATTAGCTTAACCATTATTAACGCGTTATGACTCCATCAAAGCTGGGCACAGAGTCCCCCTCCATCCAAAGAACGTTCACGTGACGTGCAACCTGCACTTCAGTCAGTATTTTCAGAGTAAACACACAGGATAGCCTATGGTCAACGTCATTCACAACCGGCTCTCCCACCCCATGAATCGATCAACCAACTCCTGTCCCATGGTTCCAAAAAAGAATTTAACAATTATAACATTTTTTTATTGCATGTTATTTTAAATCAGAAGCTACCGCCAAATTTTCATTTTATGGTAAAGGAAGAATTATTGCTGCCTACTTTAAATAATTTTCTATTATTCCTTGACACTTCAATTTTAACACATTAATAATCTTTTTTGCAAAATTTACATAGTTATGATTTGTGCTTAATTTTTTTCAATAAATAAATAGTTCTTACAGTTGCCAATATCTTGGGGAAGTTTTAGCCTTAGCCAAAAAAGTCTTTCTTATAATAAAACCTAAAGACTGTTTTCATTATTGCTTGATAAGTTAAAAATAATATAAAATTATAAAATAATTTACCTGTAAACAAGTAAAATTAAGAAGATATACACTTGAACGTTAGGTTTATAATAGAGAGGTAAATTTCCTAACCACTCATTCCTCCCAAAATAATGCGTTTGAGTCGTAACAAATAAGTACTCTCCTGACGCTATATCAGAATTCCGTACGGTTACTCATGCAGCTCTATACAGTCACTCATACACAGAGAGGATTTTCTGTAATTTAAAACTATAGATAACGTAGGTAATGAAAATGTTTCTTAAATTGGTGCTTTCTGGTTTATAAGAATCTGTACCTGTATTTCAGATCACAACTCACACGTTGTGTCATTGTATGCATGTTCTAATGTACGTGAAAATCTTTTAACTTGACCTTCTCATTTTACTTTATATCAATTTAATCTGAACAATTTGAATTTTACCATATAAGAAATCAAATCCAATCGAGAAAACGTCTGAAGTCTGTTGAGTATTTAGGCCCAAAAATGACTAATGACATCCTGAGGAAGCTGGGGACTGTACCAGACAATACTCTTCTAAATCCGAGTTAAAGGCAATTTTAATATGTATTAGTCACTAAGTGAATTTTTAAGCACTATTCAATATGATTGAAGACGTTTAATTAGGAGTATATTTAACGAATACTTTCCTTTAACTACATTGGACTGACTTAAATTTTTAAATTACTTATTTCATCAAGTAAATAAAAATGATATTTTATGCCGTATACTAACTCATACCGTACACGCATTTAAACGAGAAAATAAAAATTATATGAAAGTTTATTTTGTAATAGATCGGCCTTTTAAAAATTAAAACTTGTTATATTTGAATATATTCAATATGTTGTGCTATTTTCTTACCAATTTAAAACTATACTAATGATCTCAATCCGATTGTTATTTTAAATAGAATTCAACAACTAAGTATCCCTAATAGTTACCCAATAAACTAAAATTATGAACCAACTAGTTCTATAAATGTATTCATAATCTAAAGATTAGGCTGAAAATTAATTTCTCTGTTAAAATTTAAACTCATACAGACCCTTGAATAAAATAAATTTAAAACTTTAAGTAGCTTACACATCTTCCGTTTTCGGATAAAATCCTTCCACTCGTTTTGGACTCGCACTAAAATATTCCTATCTAACATAATTCATCTTAAAATATTATAACATTAACTAATATTATCATTTCATGAAGTTTCTATATAATTGAATTCAAGGCACCACACTTTACTGAATTCAAAATTTGTCGATTATTTTTTAATCAATTCGTAATAATTCATAAGTTTTCACTTTTAATAAAAATCTGTTTACTATTAAAAAGTATCTCAATAAAATCTATTATTTTCTTATTCTGCCTCAAAATTTTACAAATTAATAAACATATGTCCTAAAATTTGAAGGAAAAAAAGGAAGTTTTGCTTAAAACAAAACTATTTTTACAAAGTAGACAATCAAGGTCTGTTTTGATTTGAAAATATTATAAAACAAAAAATGCCAAAATCATAATGAAATTAATGAAATATAAAATAAATAGCGATATAAACATAAAAATTTACTCTTAAACAGACGAGTTTTTCACCTTTTCACGTGAAACTTTTTACACCAACTGAACTGATCTCGACAAGTAATTGCTCTGGGGATGAAGCAACAGGAAGGGAGGTGGGTGGGGCACAACCAGGAAAGAGAAGAAAGGTACATATATACTATGACAAATAGTAACTTAACAATGTACCGATATCTGAATCAGCTGTTCTGGTCTCAATCTGCCTTGGGCTGGCTTGGAACCCCACAACTAGGATGTCTGCCTGCCTGCGCTAAAATCACGATATCTATTAAATTACTACTACAGAAATTCTAACAAATTTACCTAAAAATAAATCTTAATTTTAATACTTATAGTTGGCATTCTACTTTCAGTATAAAGGAGCTTAATTCCTCTGTCATTGTGGTTATCAATCACATATAACCGTAGTCATATATCAACACGAGGTAAAATAACTATGAGAATAAAAATGTTTCCAATTTTGAAAACTACATTAAGAAATGAACAAGAAGTGTAGAGAAATTTCTCAAGTTAGAAAGGTCGGTAAATCTTCTAATGGATGGGGCGGAGAATGAACTACTGGAAAAACAAACGCGATGTTTCCTTTATAGACTCCCTAGGACTGAGCAATGTTGAACTTACACGCATTATGACCCTATAAATTTTAATGCTTTAAAAAAATGCAAGTTAGTTGTCGAACCATAGCACAACAATATTCCTAATGTTCCACACCCAAAAATAATGAATACACACACACACACACACACACACATATATATATATATATATATATATATATATATATATATATATATATATAGGTATATATATATTCATTGTTTTAAAAAGTTTATATACATTTTTATGTATTAAAGTAGATTTTTCCCAACTACAGTACAGAACGCAAACATAGTACCATATTTGGTATTAGGAGAAATCCGTACATGTGTAACAGAAAACAACCAACCTTTACGGCAAAACATATATTAAGCTAAAAAAATATTATTTTGGCTCCAATACAATAATAGTACGAACTAAAAATCATAATAACCACACAGAAAGAACGCGATAGAGTCTATATGTACCTGTATTCTAACAATAGCAATTTATACTGAAACCCTTGCTTGCGATACGATACCCTTGCAACCTTATATACGGATTACTTTTAAATATTTACTTACATAATATAGATGTTTTTCAGATTTTGAGGTCATCATTGCAAAAAAAACAAGTCTACTAGTCTTTTTTCTTCAAATTTTGTTCTTGGATCTAGTTTATTCTATAAAATAACTTTATAACGAGTCAGATTACAATACGAGAGCTATAAATTGACATTTTATGGGGTGGAAATCCTTTAACATATGTATATCCAAAGGTATGTGACTACTTAACACAGAAAGAGGACATCATTCCAGCAAAATGACAGAGCAGATAGGTGCAGTTCAACATGCTTCTAACAGTTCAGTGTAAAAAAATTAATAATTACTCCTAAAAGTGGCAGTTGAATTTTTGTCCGTACATTTATCTGATTAAGATAATATGAATAAAAACAAACGTATACGAGTCCTTGTTTCATCCACAGACTAAGCCACCCTGATTTTTAGTAACAATTTCTCTCAATTAACCCAACTAGGGTTAAAGTTTTGTAATAACTACAATCCTTTAATATTAGAAATACATACTTACTAGAGGGTAAAGAATAGTGTAATAGTAACATATATTAATGAAAAGCCAGCTAATTTATTCGAAAATAGTAGTATGAAAGCTTCATACAGGTATTATCCATCACTGGGCTTTATTTTGGTACATAACAACAGTGTGTTATAAGTATTTTTACAAATAGAAATAAAAAATGTAGATTTAACAATAGTTCTTACATTTGATTTGGGTTACATTGCTTTCCATTATCGCCATTTCCATTTCGTTACAGAAGAACTGCGTTAATGCTAATGTATAGCTTTACATAACGTACTAAACGTAAAATTTTAAACTGATAAAACATACAACCAATAACAATCCCTATTGTGTTGTGTATTATTACGAAATGTGTTAACTGACAATGAGCTAATTATTGTAAAATCTAATGATAAATTTTGCTGTGTAAATGTTGTTTATAATAAGGGTTATATCATAATTATGATAGAGCCCTACTAAAGTAATATAATTTCAATCATATATTTGTTATTGTAAAACTATATTATAACGAATACATGTAAACTCTCAGTAAAATACAGATATTCAAGAGTATTTCAAAACTTGATAATAATTATAGAAATAACGTCACAACATATAATATCACTGTCTAATAAACAACTCTAAGAGGTTTACAAAATAAATAAATTCTGGATGGTTTGTACCTGCCGGTTGAATCTAGACTCAATATAAAGAAATCCCCTTACTTAAACCGGGCCATCCCAGTGTTTGTCCAGAAGTTGCAAATCAGTAAATGAAAATGTTGATATATTAAAGACATTTTAGGCAAAATATATAAAAATTGCTGATTGATAGGTCTTATTTACTGCGAAAGATCAGGATTCACTCTCAGAGTGAGTGAAGCTACCTCATCTTTAGCGGTTTTTGCAAGCCTAAACATTAGGGAGTACCATTCCTACATCAACAAAACCAGCCTTCTCTCACTGGTAGATGACGTGAATGAGATATATAGTGCCAAAGTTGGTGCTATTATTCCCCATGGTTGTAGCCTGTTGTCTCAAAAGGAGTTGGCTAAACTAATCCTAACCATACACGTCTTGAATATCCTGTTACGCCGGAAGCAGAGCAAATATCATATTACTATGAGAAATTGCTTGAGCTTCCTACACTTAGTTCACAACAGTAACAAATAATAACAGCAAACAAAAAGACTTTTTGTTTCTTAAACTGCAGAAAAGGCGTTGAAGAGTGAGATATTCCTCACACTAAAATGAAAGTTACACTTTTGTGGATAGTGCTTGTAAAATTGGTGTTAACTGGCAATATGCTCGTACATTTTCGTAATAGTGCTTTCTCACAAATAAATATATGGATTACTTTATCATCTTACAAGCTAGCTCTACTATATAAGTGTAATATTACCTCGTATTGCTTAAAGATAACACCAAGCAACATCCAATATAAACTTCTTCAAGTATATTGCGTTAAGCAATATTACCTCTTGTTGAATACTATGCCTGTTGCTATGCCCGTTTATGATAAGCTTCAACTTTCTCTCAGAAACAACTGACACAGCTAGCAGAGATGTGTTGGTGCTAAATATCATGCTCCTGTTACACTTTTAAGAATTTATGTTTAAGTGACATGCATTAACATTAACAAAATGGAATTGAATTTATAGCTTCAGTAGAAGCGAAATTGGGTTTATTTGGTGATATTTCAATCTAGGAGCGTTAAGCTCTAGTCGGTTGAACGTGCCAGCATTATATTGGATACTTGCACCTAGATTCGTGATATTAAAAAAAGGCCAGAACATCGGACCTCAGGCAATATAATCAGATCCAAATTCTTATTCATCCACTGAATATCTTGTTGGTAGTCGTCGTCCAGTTCAAAAGTCTCAGTGAATATATTCATGAGAATATTAAACTCCTTTAATATCGCAAGCCTGCGTTAGATGTATTTATCTATAAAATTCTCTCTTGAGACAAACAAGCAGTGCTACTACTCTTTAAAAACCAAATGCTTTATATACATATATAGTAGTCATACCTATTTACAAAGCGGGTCCGTCTAATGTATGCTCTAGTTTTAGACCCATATCTTTAGTTTCAACCTTTTCTAAGGTTTTTGAAAAGATGATGAAAGAAAAAATGTTGCTTTTCTTAAATAAAAATAATTTTTTTTCAAAGAATCAGTACGGGATTAGGGCAGGACTAAGTACTGAGTTAGCCTTGTGAAGCTTTATGGAGAAGATTAATGCGGGGATAAACGATGGGAAATTTATAACTGGACTGTTTATTGATATTAAGAAGGCATTTGACACCGTAGATCATGAGATTTTGCTAGAAAAATTGGGTAATTGTGGATTTAGAGGTATAGCTCAAAAGTGGTTTAGTAGTTATTTAAACAAACGACAGCAATGTGTCAAAGTGGAAAATAGTTTTAGCGAAAGTGAAGAAGTTATTTGTGGAGTGCCACAAGGTTCTGTATTGGGTGCAATCTTGTAAATAATTTTTATTAATGATTTGTGTAATGGAAAATTCAAGGGGGAATTAACAGCTTTTGCAAATGATACTGCTCTCTGCTATAAGGTGAAGACAAGGGAACTTATAACTTCCAATATGAGAATGGATTTAAATGCTCTTAACTGGTGGTTTAGAAAGAATAAATTGGTCTTGAGTACTGAAAAGACTATGTATATTAATTTTTGCTTGAGACAAAATTTTAATGTACAAAATGATTTAGTTTATAAATGTCAAGTCTGTTTAGAAAGTGGAATTGTATGTGATAATTGTGCTAAAGTTCAAAAAGGTACCAGTACAAAATATTTAGGAGTTTTATTGGACCAAGATTTAAATTGGAAGTTACATCTTACAAAATTGAAAAATAAAATTCTACAAAGTATACGTCTGTTATATTTTGTCCGCGACATGTGTCCTCAGAGTATTCTAAGAACTCTTTACTTTGCTCTAGTTTATAGTAGATTAGAGTATGGTATTACATGTTGGGGAGGAACCTACATTACAAATTTGAAACCACTTGTTACTTTGCAGAAAGTGTTTCTAAGAATTATTCTGAAGAAAAGTAGACTTGATTCGTCTTTTCCATGTTTTATCCAGCTAAGAATATTACCATTGAGATCTCTTTTCATATTTAAAACCTTGAAATTTGTATTTAATAATAAAAAATTTAAAAATAATGACATTTTGCATACAATGAATACAAGAAGCACTTCTAATATTTTTGTACTGAAACCTAATTTAACTTTTTATACTAAAACTTTTAACTTCTATGCACCATGGCTATTTAATAAACTGAGTGATGATATTAAATTACAAACAAACTATAGATTATTTGTTAAACTAGTCAGGGTGTGGTTGCTAACTCAGGAGAATCCTGAGACGTTATTGTGTATTGTGCGATGACATTACGTACATAAATAAATTGACAAAATAGGTTTTTGTTTTAAGGAGACATTGTTAGGTAACAATGGAAGGCATTCATACAGGTTTCATGTGTACCTATGTATGTATGCGGTATGTTTTATAGGTATGTATCTGTATAAGTGTATGTGTGCGTGTGTGTGTGTGTAAAATATGATTGATTTAGGCATTTTGTTAAGAAGAGAAAGTATTTTGTTTTTTGTATGTTGTACTTGGTTATTATAATTATTTGTATTTTTAGTAAATAAAAAAAGGTATAATGCTTTGTTTTGTTTTTAGGCTATTTAATTAGTTCAGTTGATAGATTAGTCCGTAAGGTTTGGCATAGAAGCACATCTTTTGTTTTTAGTTTTTGTTTGTTATATCACAGTAGAGTTGTTAATAAATTATAAACTAATGCTTCTGAACTCATTAATTTTTAATACTTATAATTATTATGATGGAACCTCTAGATGGGCTAATTAGTAGCCTTAGGAGCCCTATTATTTTCCTTTGAGGTCAGCCTGGGTCTTAGAATATGTATAATTGTGCTATTCAATTGTTTTGAGATTTAAAAATGCTAAGTATGTTTTGTAAAGTATGACTTCATGAGGAGAATAAAGATATATATTTATTTATATTTATAAATTTAATAATGTGTTGACGGTAAAGGGTCTTTAATGGATAATAAATAAACCTACTAAAATATAGAATAACCCAGAATCTGGAAAGATCATCTTTCAGTCTGAATAAATTACAGGAATGTAATGTACGTCCGCGGTACGATGGTTCGTCTAGACAGATGAACCGCAGGTACCGACAGCTGCATGATAGATTTGGTTGTGTCGTTGGCGGGCGGTGAACGTTTGTTGTCTTCCCGCTAAACGGACGATAGGACCACGCCGTAAAACTGTCTCGCCCGTTTATTACGTACTTAAAAAGGGACAAACGCTGGGTGCACTGTCTCAGCCTGAAACCGATTCAAGGAGTTCTTTTGACAAGGGTGGCGGACGTCACTTTTCTGCAGGGTAGGACAATTGTTACACATCGCCATCCTTGGACTAACTGTCATACTTTTCAAAACTGACCTGGCCGTGCGTTTGTTTTTCTACCTGCACTCATTCTTCATTCTGATCAGTGATGCTTCCACTACGTTCGCACAGCTTACCGGTAAGGCAGTAAACATTAACAACAGTTTACTCAAACAAATCTTAAGCTATCACATATGAAGTAAATTACTAATTAGAAATATATTAAAACAAATTCCACGCCAGTATATTACTATCAATATACTTCGGCGTTATAGTAATGAACCATAACCATCTAGAGTAAGTTTATATTAATTGTTCTTTATCTTGGTCCATCGTTAATATAATACTGTACATGCAAGTAGACACACTAGTAAACCTAATTTAAATGGACAGTTTATTGTTTTATTAGCACTAATAATAATTTAAACAACAATGTAGTTTATTGATAGTATATCAAATTAATAATTGTATCAAATTATTGTAATAGATAACTATACGAAATAAAAATATCTTATTACGTTAAATAGTGGATTTTGGTCAATAAAACAAAAATTAAACAATAGTATCTGCCTACGGAGACATAATAATATCTTACATATAGTATGCCCGCTTCGGTGAAGACGGAATACAAGACATTATTTTTCTAGTTTAATTCAAACCTCTATTTAATATTTATCGCTACGTCCCCCTACGACATATTGTAAATTTCTTTCAATTAATAATCCAGAAACGACAGGAGATAATATTTTTAGTTCCAAGCAATTATCAGCGACTTCGAACGCAACAAGTTCTTAATTATATTCTTAGACCATATTAGTGTTATGCCTATTAAAAATTATCCTTTTTTAATTTTCAACATCGTAGTTATAAAAAAATGCTGTAAGGTTTGTGTAAGGTACACGATTACAATTAATGTTAAAACTAGTTATACCTTGCGGTTTCACACGCGATTTCGAAGGATTTCGTATGTATGAGCATTTCTGGCTCGAGTGAAATGTATATGCGACTCTAATATTGAAACCTTCTTGTTCCTACGATCAAAGAAATATGACTTAAATTGCACACTTATTAACATTGTAATTTATTCTAGGCTTAATGTATGAGAAGACTATTTCTGACAAAAGTCAACTACCTAGCCCTATGCCTTTAAGAACAAATGTAAACAAATTAAAAGCAGTAGTTCAATTAATTGAACCATTTATTTTTACAAGTGGGTAAATCAATTGTTAAATCGATTTTATTAGTCTACGGAAAATTGTTCTTTACAATGAAACATAGTTCAATGGAAGTAATATGCAACTTAACGTTTGAATCTTTTTTATAAGGATATATGCCCTAACAGTGGACGAGTTAAAAGAGTGTAACTCCAAAACAGTTAATATTACAATTTATCAGCTGTGGAGCTACGCTCGTCTAAAAGAACTACAACAGTATTCACTAGATAATGTGCTGAGTTTCAGGACACTCTGTGTCTGTTCTGTTTTTTAATAGTTTTCATAATATTACTGTACGTATTGTGAACTAGCGTTGACGTAGTCGGTACTGTGGTGCATTATTGACAAATATCAATGATTATCCATGTCCTTATAAAAGAAAATCAGTTAATTCTGAAAAATATCAAAGGCCAAGCAATAAAAATACCTGTCTGAAAGGGATGGATTACGTTAGTCCTAGTAGAAAAACAGTTGCATCTAAGCATCCTAAGTTTTGCTTGCAGGTAAGATACCCTCTTGTTATTTTAGGATAATCCGTAATGTTATTCTTTGTAATAAATATATTTTACAAGAGTATTGTTTTCCAACTATCGCGCTGTTATTATTTTGAATAAAAAACACCTAACCAATTTTTAAGGGTAAAACTGCAATGCTAATCACATCATACCACAATTTCTTAGTTGTAAAAATAACGTTTAAGATGCGTATAAATTACCATGCAAGTCTATTTTCTATGTATATCGTTTTTTGGATTTTCCTTACATTTAGTCATGAATTTTTAAGGGGCTTAATTTACACATCTGAACCTACGTAATGTGAAAGAGAAAAAATCATTTCACTTAGGAGTAGTTAACCGAAAAATAATAGTCTATTACCTTAAAAAAGATTTGTTCTTACTCATAATATAATCATGCTTAGTTTTAAACCCTTAATGTATGTGATTAATTTTATATAATATGATTTTATTTTTAATTGAACTTTTTAATATTTTATGGTATAGAACTTAAAATAGAACCGAATTTAAAATGTAATCGTAGCACAATTGTGTTTATCAAATAACGTAACAACTCATGAAGGTAGTATAGGAAGTACCCCTGATTGTCCTTAAGGGGGGTCGGGAGGTCAAATGGGTCAAAAATTACTTTTTTGGTGTTTTATTGAATATTATTCTGCTTCTCATAGCGGTTAATTCAAGACCAATTTCATGAAAATCGGTCAAGTAGTTCTTGAATAAAAATGTTTTTTCTAAAGGCTGTACTTCAAATTTTTGGTGAGAGCTTCAGCATTAAGGAGTCAGTATTTTATATTGTACTATAACTCTTTGTGCAAAATAGAGCTGTATTACTATTACGTTTTTTGCTATTGGTACAGTTGTTTGTCACCTGTTTTTCTTTCATTACCTTGTTTGTTATTGTTTTCTTCTGTTTATAACCAAGAATAACATTTCAAATGTCACAGTTTATTTTCTGAAGTTCCTGGTGTTTTCTGTGTGTTAGAAGTTTTATTTCAAAGGTATTGCAATGCCTAGATTTTGTAACAAAGTCTTTAAAAAACGTAAGCAAGTGGGGAAGTCTAAAGTGGTGTTTGTAGATAGTGACTGTGTGAGAAGCCTAGAATCTAGGCCTAGTACACAAAGCCCAGAACCTAGGACTAGTGCACCAAGCCCAATTCCTCCAGAGCCTCAAAAGGAGAGTTTGTCTAGTAAGAAAATTAGTTCTTGTCTTGCAGATTACAATAAGTACTAAGGTAACTGTGGCACTAATGACATTGTAAATTTGCAAATTCTTCAAAACCTGCTTGAACAGAACCAAAGTGAATCGCTCAATAACATGATTTGGGCTCGTATTCCCAAGCGGACTTTTGTCTTACTATAACTCTAGAATTAGGGGTATATGATGGTATTGCTGTCTTCAACAAAGGCAATATAGTCAGATGCGATGTGTTTGCTAAATTAGGGATTGTACCTGGGGTAAACTGTGTGTATGTGCTTCAAGACATGGACATGCTACGCATCAAAAAAAACGAATAAAGCCGTCGATGAAATAGAAAAAAGTGTCGAAGACAGACTACACTGGCAAAAAAGAGGCTAAAAGACGACTATGAAGCAGAGGAAGCAGACAATCCCTCATATGGTGCAGGAATGCATTTATAAAGCAAGTTTAGTTGCTAAGCTAATGGATGTTCCAAATAAATGGCTTTTTTCCGAAAATGAATTGTTTTGGTAAATAAGGAACATTATCTCCAAAACTATAAATTATAGATCAATAACTTTTTTGTCTTGGAGAGGGCATTATTCTACACATTTTAACACATGGTTTAAAACAAATTTCAATTAGAAAATTTTTTATTACGACTAATTTATAAAAATTACTGGTAATTTTTAGAGTATTTTTTTAAAAATTGCCAAAAATCCAAAAAACATTTTTTTACAAACAACTTGTGTAAAAATATGTATATTGTTTTGATTTATCAAGAAAAATAAAGTTCTAAGTGTTATCATTTATAGTGTTTTGGTAAATGTTCCTTAAAGTTTGAGAATTTAACATGGGCTTAAATGGAGCTCCCGACTCCCCTTAATCATTTATCTTCACCTGCAGATATCCCTTTCTCTGCCTATTGTATAACACACTCCAAATGTCCTGAAACAGAGGAGTCACAAAATACCATAACAAACAGCTCCATGCAGCCTATAACGGAGGTTTTATCCAATAACCTAAAATAAAGTTACTTTTATACAGCAATGCATATCGACTTATTAAATACAATTTTAATACTTCGGAGCACAAAAATTCCTATTTAAAGGTAGAGTGTTGTAAACAAAACGGGAAATTTATATTTCTGAACTCTCTTGTCCTTTCTAGGGCAGGGGACAAATACTTTGTCATTGGTTTCAAATGTAAGAATGAGTGGAGTGATTTTTTATTACCTATTGCATACGAAGTACATTAACAATTATTTAAACTCTCATCGTTTAATAATGAAAACCAATTTTATTCAAATTTCTTCAAAATGTTGTTCAAAACAAAATTTTGATTGCTTCACCCAATGATTGCACTTAAAATACAAATTATAATATAATTCTATAGGTAATAAAAGGCGACAGGTAGAAAAAAATTAAACCAATAGGTTTTATATTTATATGTTTAATAGAATTATATGTACATCAATTCTCTATACATACATATACAGTAAATACACTATACAAAAAACAATATACAGGAGAGCATTTTTAAGGATTACCAGATACTTTTATATTACATCTCCCCATATTAAATCAGACAATTATATTAAAGTTAGAAACTTAATAAGCTTTTTAAACTAAATACAAATATTAACAGTTTAGGAAATAGAACATGATGGCTAGACAAAAAATAATTTTAACCTTATATGTACAAACTTCTCTATATATACATGTACATTACATATGTTATACAAACACAATCACATAATAATAGAGCATGTCTTAGCATTCCCTGATTCTTAAAATTACCTCCCTTATAAATCAGACAATATTAATTCTAAATCCCTAATTACTTAAAAAAACTAATTATAAAAATAATTGAAATAGATGATTATATATAGAAATAACTAAAATCTGAACAAATTTTGAGTATAAACATTTTACAGTAAAAATAAAATTAATAAATAAAATTATAACTCATTGAAACATAAAGCTTTTGAAAGAAAACATACTAACATAAAGAAACAAGATGTACGCAAACATTACAATTAGTCAAAAAGAAAACATTTTTCAAAATATAAACACGGTAAGACATTTATTAGAAAAATAATTAATACTTGACTCTGACATACAAAAGACATTTAAATACTGAATACATCAAATAAATAATTCACTATAAAAGAATTATTTATTTTTCTTTAAAAATCCAAAGGCCTAACTTTATGGTACTCAACCATTTCTAAAATATAAAAGAATCTTTTTTTAAGATTTACTTACAAACAGTTCGGTGAATAAGTTAGGTGAAAAATCAATCGTAAATTATTACTAACTAAAAGAGAGCAGAAACTAATCATTTCTGTTTTTCTGTTTTTTTTTTTATTATTGTTTAGAATAATTATGCTGTGCTTAATTTTCTTTTAGTATTAGTACTTTACTGTTATTTGTTTGTATTATGTAAAAACAGTGAAATAAATTTCTTTTTGAATTGAATTTGAATTGATTTTAAAATATCACAGGTCAATCAGCACGAACACCACTGAATGAAGATGCCATGAATAGGCTCTGCGCTGTATGAGATCGAAGGTGCTGTATACGAGTAATAGAATACATCTTCTTCTGAATATTTTTCTGAATGTTCTTGGTGGTTCCAAAGAGTTAGTTCATGGGGGAGAAGTGCCGTCTGGAGGTTGAATGGCTCCATTTGCCTTGGGTCACTGTAGCATATTGAAGGCGATTGGAGTTGATCCATTTCTATTAAAACAGGTGCTGCATATGCGTAACAGAATACCGTCTGGGGGTTGAATTGCCACATAACTGAAGGTGACTGTGTTGGTGGAGCGACTTCTGTTGAAACACTAACTGCTTGCTCTTCTTTATATTCTGTACCGTACAGTAGAGAAATGCTTCCATTTTCTCCTATTCTGTACGATACATCTTCTGGGTCGATCCAAACAGTAAGTTCATGGGGAAAGAGTGCCCTTAATGAATCGGCTGAACAACCTGTTGCATTAAAAGCTTGTGCCACAATTGGATCCATGGTACCGTTAATTCTGATGCATCGATACGCTGATCCTCTATCCGGGTACTCTGGATACCAGTGGCTTTTGTATTTGTTTTTTCAACAACTTAATCAGAGAGTCTTTGAAAGAAGCTAGTTGTGTATTATTCAGTTGTTTTCCCCGGTGCTGCCCCTGAAGCAGACGAATCAGGAATTCAACTGCAGTCGTTATTTCAATGATCATGGTGACCTCTCCAAATACCTGCAGGAAAAAAAAAACATGTTATTTATGTGAAGAATGCTGTATTAGGACAGTTATAGTTCCAAACACATTAACTCTTTATATATCTCACACCTGCGTTTTGTTAATAATTTAATAGTTATTTAAAATAAGGATTAATGATTTACTTTTATCTAATGTGTCAAGTATTTGGTTCCCTCATATTCGTTTTTTTTTTGGAAATTTTTAACATTTTAACGTAAACATATTTCTTATCCAGTTGACATATTTTTCTGTATTATGTTACAAAAACTAGTATTTCTATCAAATAAAACAAATTTAAAAATTTTTTGTTAGTGCAATGTCCTAGACAACCTTTTTTGACATAGTTCTGAAGATAAGAAGAACCAAAAGAAATTTTATATTTTCAAAGGAACGAGGATCAAAGAAAGATGTTAGGACTAAATTTTTATATTTTCGGATTTATGTACGATACTATAACGTAAAATGTATGGTAGTTTCTTTCAATTGTTATTAAAGTTGTCATTGTGACGTGACGCCATTATACAAAATATTGAAACTATGTTTTATCCTTAAACATTTCTAGAGCCACAATAACCTTCGTACATCACAGAAAATGCAAGGACGATGTTACTCATAGAAAACTTAAAATTTACGAACGAAATTTTATAGAAACTCGAGTAATAGAACCACTAACCTGTACAATAAAAAAAACCTTAATCTAGTGAGTCAGCTTACTCTAGCGTTGTTCTTAGATAAACACAATCATATTTTTTAAATTTTTACACATTTCACTGTAAAATGTTTGTTTAGTGATATATGAACAGAAAATAAAAATCAGCTTAGTCCTGAATTGACCTAACAATATATTTACTGTGCATTTTCCTAACAAATTCACATTCACCTCAAACTTGAACCTGCTCATTTAGGAGATAACCATTACATTTGTTCTGACGGTCTGAAGGTTCCAACGAGCGAGCGTTAGCCACGGCAAATCAACGCCTAATTTAAAGTTGTACTTATAAAAAGAAATTGTCTTTAAAAGAGAAGTAATGACTAAGCTCCATGACGTGACCACGGCCGAGGTTTTTAACGGAGCCCTGTTAAGAATGAAAGTTGAAATGGTTTACAAAAAATTAGATCGACAACTCTATAAACATAATTCAAAAATTCTAAAAGTACATATTCCAAGTTAGTACTCTTGAACAAATCTTGTATAAAACATTGGTCTTTATAGGATAAAAGTTTTCCTACTTATGAATGTTAAAAACTGTATTTGAGTTGGAAAGTACCGAAAGTGGCACCATTTTGCGTTCTCGATAACATAAAAACTTCTATTTAATGTTTGTCTATACGCAATAAGAAACGAAATTTTAATTTAACTTCCGTTATTTTCTCTAAACTAATTATTTTATGCATAACGTTTAAACTAGGTTATCTTAAATTTTTAATGCGATAGTAATATCAAACGAACGGCATGCTTGTTATGACAGTGGTGATGACGCGCCGTGGCTGACACACATATGACCAAAAAGATAAAAATCGATGTTACACGTAACTTTTTTGAATAATAAATAACCATATTATTTAATATTAATTTTTTATTTTCAAGTAAGAAAAATTGTATTGCGCATCTTTTTACAAATAAATTAAATTTGTTTGGAATCTGCTTCTTTTAATAAAACCTTTTAAAAACCTTGTATTATTGATGTTATAAATATTTTAACAACATATTGTATGTTATTCTAAATAATTGTTTTGGAATCTAAAGCGTCTTATTACTTAAGAGTGTTTTTTGTTAATTATTATTGTAATCTCCCACGGAATACCAATGCTATGGGCGCCATGCTTATAGCTATAATCATTTTATTTTTGTTTATATTATTTGTTATTTGCTATTATATGCTATATTGAATTGTGTTTTAATTAAATTAAACTCCACAAATTGTTGTCGCATAGATCTTAAAATCCTTTAAAATAGCCAATTCACGAGAAACATTTTGCCATTGAGAGCGTTTATCGGGCTTATGCAAGTATATACGAAAAAAGTGCTTGACGGTTTTTGTAGATCTAATTATTGTCTAGTTACAACAAATTTTACTTTTAAGTTACAACCTATGGTTCGACCACTACTGCCTCCAGGAACAGAAATCTTATGTAAAAAATACAAAATATTTGCATTTAAACGCATTTTGCAGCCAAACCATTGAAGATAGGTCAAAAAGTAACCAAAGTCTTTTTGTAGATCACGTCATTTAATAATTCCAATAATACATCTATTTTGTGCTACGATCAATGTTTTGGTCGCGATCGAGCCCGGAAACTAACTTTTCACGTGATAATTACAAAAAACCTTGCACGTAATCGCGTTTTGCAGCTTAGCTGGTCAAAAAGTAACGAGACCTTTTTTGTGGATCACGTAATTTTCCAAATTCACTTCTGTTTTGTTTTGAACTACAGCTAACGGTTTGGCCGCTATCGAGCGCAGAAGCCAAGTTTTTACGTCAAAATTCAAAAACGTTTCCTTTTAAACGCGTTGTTTGGCCAAACCGTTTTAATAGGCCAAAAAGTTACTGTACCTTTCTTTTAGTTCAATTCACTCCACACTGGCATTTTTTCATTAGATCAGGGCTACGACCTACGGTTTACACACTACAGAGCCTCAAACAAAAGTCTACAGTCCGAAATCGCCCAAATTTAAAAAAGCATTTTTCGGGTGGAATGGTAGAGATGCGGGGACATCTAATGTGCCCATTTTGTAGATCATTTAACTTGATAAATCCCGACAAAAATTAGATTTGAGCTATGACCAACAGTTTAGTCGCTAGACTGCTCTAAAACAAAAAACTACACCAGTTTTTAACCAGTTTTAAACCGGTTTGAATTGTTTTTTTGAGAGGTTTCAAATTAAAAATGTCCGGTTTTCAGCCTTTTCCTGTAGGTCACATTGCAAAAGGTACCTGCGTGTCAAATTTCAAGTTTCCAGCACTTCTAAAAGTATGTTAGAATTCGTATGTATATATCAGTGAGTGAGTGAGTCAGTTTCACATGCGGCTGTATATAATATAGGATGATAATGATTAATCCCCCCCCCACCCCCCCCCCCCACTATTAGTTATTCAGACATTACATCTGATAGTTATGATGTATTGGATTAATTAATTTTTTATAATTTTTTTTTTATTTTTAATTATTTTTAATAATTAAATTATATTTAATAATTTTTTATCAAATTATTATTTTTTTTTTTATTTATTTTATTTGCATGCTTTATAACAGTAATTGAATCATTTACAATAAAGCAGTTATTACATATAACAATTAACTGTGGGAATGTTCTTCACTCACTTCACTTTATATATAGTTTTTAAATTATGTGATAACATAAAAAAAAATACTTACAGGCTATTGCCTGTAACTTATATAATCTATAACTTTTAACTTATAAGTTAACGAAAGAGAATAAATAAATCTATGACAATCCATAACAATAATAATAAATGTATCAGTGATAACAACAAAAAATGAGTAATAAATATATGCACATGAAATAAAAAGGAACAAACAATCAATTGGATGGAATATCAAACAGTTACAAACATAGGTACAATAAAAATTAATTACATTGTACACAGCTGATTAGTTAATTTAAACTTCTGAGGCATTTAATTCTAAATACATTTTGTGAGTCAAAAAAAATGTCTGCATCAGACCCCTAAGCTCTGTATAAAATTGGTACAACCTCATCACCCGGTAGAGCGGCGTGATTCGTCGTGCGGCAGAATGGAACCGAGAACAGAACGTTGCTCCTACTGTTGAAATGGAAATCTTTTATCAGTAGTCCTCTCAACAGGGTGCTAAATGGATTGTTCCCTTATTAAATAAATGCCTAACCTCCAGCTAATATTTCGAGTATAGTACATAACGTAACATAAATATTCCTTCAAAACTAGAATGTTTCAAAATAGCCGTGGATTACTTCTTCTTTTAGTTTTTCTTTTCAAATTGACTGATGATAAAAGTACTAGAACAGTTGACAAAACCATGCATAAGGGTTAATTTAAAAGAAGTTGACCCAAAGTTATAATTTTTATCAATATTTAGTAGAGATAAGATACCATAGATTAAGCAGTTTGTTTCGTTGAGTTTAATTAGTGTGAGTTAAATAATACATATATATATGTAACTATAAATAACATTAGAACTAGAATCTTTAAATATTTTAGCGGAGTTAACAGTTCACGGAGACCCCATTTCACTACTGGATAGGTGCATTACTGATGAAACCTTTCTGGTCCAAAATGTAGTGTTAAAAAAAGCAGAACTGAAAAAATGTTTTCATACAAAAATATTTCATATCAAACTACTAAACATTTATACTTACTTATAACCCACTGGACAGTAGCTATTTAGAATTTTTAAGAGAAAATAATGTTAATATTTGTAATATATTACACTTAAAAAACGATTATCGTTTTTCCACTAACATGTGCTACCTTTTTACCCTTGAGTTCTAAGGTGTAACACTTATCGTCAAATTTACATAAATTGTTATAACCTATTGAGTTAATGCAAGTAAGATAAAATAAAGACTATTTTGCTTGTCAAGGAAAGATAAATCATTCACTGGCCAAGAAAAAACAGAATCAAAAGGTTAAATGGGAACTTTCTAGATAAAGATTAGTTATATTTGAAAGATAAGTTTGAGTTTTAAAATTAAATTTGTCGGCTAAAGCATTAAGAAACAGAACAGCGTAAATTAGCTTACTTATAAGATGATAAGACATTGTTCTTGCTTTGATAATTCTATCTATAATCAATTGACTGGTCAAAGTGTGCCTCAAAGTCAAGAAGACAACATGCTCTGGAGGGGTGGTAAAGAGTAACACATTATAAGGCTCATATATCTAACGATATACTACTCATTACCCTTATTAAAAGACTTTAAATCATACAAACCATGGTTAACCAGAACAAAACTAGTAATTAATAAATATACCTCGATCTGAATGTAAAGTCGTATTATTCAAAGTCAGGAGTAATCTTCAGATAACTGACACCTTACTGTAAATCTTAAGAGAGGATTATGAACCCACCATATGTGATTTATAAATTACAGGCCGGAAGCTATCTTCGTGAAGGTTAGCTCTAGGATATTCTAGCTCCCGTAGAGGAGTGAAATATTGAAATAATTTAAATTAACGTACAAGATATGTTATTGTGTGCCACATAGTCTTATATTACTGATCGCCATACTTATTGGTGCCATATAGTCTTATATTAATGAAGGTTATAGATATTTTGCATGGAATTGGTGAGAACGATTTTGATTCATATTTTACGGGAACGACGTATGGTAGTTTGAACTTCATTTCTTTCAACAGAAATCAGATTTTACATGTTTAGCGTTGTATATTTAGTTGCCTTTTGATATTGTAAGAGTAAAAGTACGTTTGTTAGAAATAATACTTTAGAGTACTTCGGAAATATAAATTTTAGAGACATAAATTATGTAATTTGTAATACATATGTTTTCCAATAACTGGTAAAAAAACCTAAATTGAGTAATCTTATCACTATTAAAGAATATTTTACAGACAATACCCATGAAATAAAATAAGAATGTTTCAATGAAAACGAGTTCCAGTTCTAAAACACTTAACCTTTAAATAACAAAATGGTTAGCTTTCTCCTAAGTTGAACAAGAATCCAAACCAATTTAGATACAAAAAACAGTTACTTGAGTCAACTTTTTGCCGCACGGATTATCTTATAAACTATGTTTGCGGGATGTATATATGTTTTACTATCCTTCGTGTTACATGTCGTTACCACAGTACTTCATATCAGTACCAGACATATTACTGGTGTACCACCCAACGTGTGTAACGTTCTTCGAACAAGTAATATGATAAAACCAAATCTGTGAGAGAGAGAGAGAGACAACATTATCCTGAGCCATCCCTTTTGTTGCACAAATGATCTTGCGCTAATGTTTTGCAGACTTTAATATACGATATAGTATATTCATGTTGCATGTCCCACATAACACGCGTAACACTTTGTAACAGCTAATATTATAAACCAATTTAGAGAGAGATAACAGTTTTCCCAAGTCAACTTCTTGCTGCACAAATGATCTTGTGACGATGTTTGGAGACTGTAATATACCTTTACTATCTTCATGTTACATGTCTGGCCACACGTATTTGATATACTGTGACCCACCCACAGTGTTATGGCGTTCTTGCCACAACTACATCAAATTAACGTTTGAACTTCAAGTGTAAAAATTCTGTATTTTCATAGCTTAGTTTTACCTCTTATATACGTACGATTTATCTGATTATATGTATTCGAAATATATTTTTATACAGTACTATATTTATAATATGTTTACCTATTTTATAATTAGTGAGTATATTTAAGTTTACCCTAAAAAAATTCTCTTTTATAAAAACCTATGTATTAAAATTTTGTATACGTTATGAATGTACTTTTCTTATTAAACTTTATAAAATCTAAATTAATGTTTCTACACAGCATATACGTATACTATTTTTTACCTATTTCCTCAATATAGAGTTTTCTTAGCTGAATAATAGAGTTAATTTATTTTAAAATACGTATTATCAGTATTTAGTTGAATTTGATAATAAATCAAACAAGAACTAAAGTAGTATCGGATTAAAGTAGAGTTAATATTACCATAAAATTTAAAAGCAATTATATAATTAACAAATTTCTGTAATGAGGGTGGCATACTTTAAATGTATAGCTTTTACTTCTTTTTCTTACACACACTTACCTCTAACTTACCTATAATTTACATATATCTGCTTAGTAAAAAAAGAATGTTTTAAAGCAATAATAACGTATCATATTTATTTTTAATATTTTACAGATTGAACTGAACTATGAAAACTTCGAAGTGGTCTATAATATATTGATTAATTTGATGTTTTTAAAATAAAGGAGCTGAGACGCAAGGACAAAAGTGACGAATAAGATATTGCTTGACTCTAATTACAGTTTTAATGCTCCAAATTTGCTTACTTGTTTAACAGAATTGCATAAATTATTTATAGCTCAATTATTAGTGCTTTCTAACAAAACTATTTCACTAAAAGTTTCTTATAATCATACACCACAGGCTACAAAATTAATAGACACATTTAGTAGTTACGAAAATGTAGTTTGCTAGAGGTTAATGAAAACTTTACTCGCCATATTATATTTATGACGCTATGGTGGTTGGATACTATACTTACTTTTAAATATCAGTGCCACCCTCTCTCTACCTTGCAGTAAGACATTTAGAAGTACATCCTCATTCTTCGTCGAGCACTGGTTGCGATAAATCGAAAACTAATGCTGAATTTAACACGAAGTTTGTTTTAACACATGATGATCTCAATATTTATTGCAAGACGTTTATGCCAAAGTGGTGGGAAGCGACTTTTACCCGATCACTTTTGATGTATCCGAACACAGTCTACAAAGTACGATGTGTCTGTTGTTTTTTAATCATATAAGTGAATGTGGTTTCTGAGCAGATAAGTTTTTACGACACGAAGTATGCTAATAATTAAGATAACGCACCTTTTGGCTGAATTGTTCTTAGAAATACCAACATAACTCTAAGAGCATCCGTATGCTTTTGTGCACAGTTACATAGTGTAGAGTCTGGTTGTATGAAAAAAGTGTTTGCAATATTACTAAAATTTATTCCTCAGATATTGTAGTAAGATATTATATTACACGACATGAGAGTTACAGTCTGTTTATATATAAAAAACTAATAAACCTCAATAGGAATAGCTCAATAGGATATTGGTGTAAACCATACATGTTCGTGTTACTAATAAACTTGTTGTGTTTAAAAATGCAACATACAGAGCAATACAGGTATGTTTGTCAATAATACTTGTCTTATTTCTAAAATACACCTTGTGTCTTAATTAGAGTTTGGGTATTAGAGCGGGCAGTAAATAGGTCAAGGAAGATATCGAGATTTTGAGAAGTGAATGTAGTGACCGGTAGTGGTGGGATGTGGACTACAAGGGATGGGGGAGACGGGAACTATCATTAACTATTCAAGCCGCTTTGCGCTAGGCAATTCCAATCTGAACAAGACACTGAATACAGCTTCTTGTGGCAAACCTCACCCCAGATCTTGTTTTTGCAGGTAAAATCATGATAATTTAACGTATTTAATTCACCAGTCAACTGAATATAGAGGACAACACGCCAACTGTTGTCATTGGGGGGACGAACGACAGTCTGAATGGTAACATGAACAATCTTTACAGTCGTCTAGAGGAAAATCTTAAACTAAAAGAGTAAAGATAGAAGAATATTCATTACAACAATACCTCAAAGATATGACCAGCCACTAAATCATCATGTAAATATTGAAATAACATTCCTTGAATAACTACATAGAAAGAATTAACAGTAAGAATGGATAATGTCTTTTTAATAAACTTGAATCAACTTAAAACGGGGGTACTATACAAAGCAATGGGCTGCATTTGAGTGGAACTGGGAAACAAAAGTAGCTTCTATGATCATCGAAGAAATATCACAGCTAAGCTGGGCCAAACAAATCACTTTTAATCAAGATATAGAGGTGATGGAGTCGCATATGAATGAAGTTATCAATCAATACCGTCTTAACCCTGAGATAGCCTTTGCACACTGCATCTCTGCAGATTTTAATCATTAACAAACAGATGAGCTAGGGCGATGCTGCAGTTCTTAAAGATAACTTTGGGAAACCTAGACGCATGGACTATTGTGCTCAAAACTTAACCTGTCAGAAGTACAACAAGGGAGCTGCAGTATATGGTTTGGTAACTAAACCTAAATATTTCCTTAACTCAGAAAAATTATGATAAGTATATGGAGCTTTATGATGGAGCATTTCAACAGCTGGGAAATGACTTCAAAAGAAGAAATTTAAAAAAACATTTAATCTCTTCCCCCATGGAATGTGTGCGGGACCGTGTACCACCTTACCACTTCATCAAAAACATTAAACAATTCAGAGAAGTAACAGGTGCTAACATACTATTATTGTAACCTTTAATGAAACCTCCAGAAGGAAGAAACAAAATGGACTATCTCACTCAGATTTGGTCAAATGTCTCCGGGAGATGACAGCTGAGCCATCAGATTTGCCGCAGCCTTCAGCGAGTTCCATTCCATCCACAGAAACAACACCAGCCACAGATGTACATCAGCCAATGATGACACCTGCAGTCTTCTTACCCTCCGAGTCTACAGTAGTGACAAGTGTTGAGGGGGGTAAAAGTCAATATGGGGATATGAGTGCCAAGTGCCAGTGTGACAGGTTGAAACCAACAGTGAAGCTTCCCTCAGCAGTGGTATTTGTAATGATAGTGTGTCCAAAAAACTTTTAGACGTAAGCAAAAAAATGTTACCAGCAATATAAATACAAAAATATATTTAGTCTTTCTCATCAAAACTTTAGAGGGTTTGAATCAAAAGTAAAACACAAAGTAGGTTTGAGCCTGTTTCACATTAATATCCAGCATCTGCCATCACGAATAGAGTATTTAGAAATCACAATTAATGAGTTAAACCCTGATATAATAGTCTTAAATGAACATAAAATGATGAATTCTGAAATTGAAAGGTTCAATTTAAAAGATTACATTGTTAATGCATCCTTTTCAAGAGTGTTTTCAGTTGGAGGAGGAGTTATGGTTCTATGTAAAGATGAAATAAAGTGTGAAAATGTAAATTTAAATTGTATTCAAAACTTAATTTTAAGAAAAAGTAATTTGAATGCTGTGTGGTTAAATATACAATGGTTGGTTTTACACTTTTTTTAATGGCAGTTTATCTCGATCTCCTAATTCATATGTGTCATACATTTGAAGAAAAATTGTGTTTTTTGTTTGAGAGTATTAGTTAAGAGATTTAAAAATGTTTTAAGTTGTGGGAGATATTAATATTGATGTTCTAGATAGCTCGAACCAACAAAAAGGTTAATGATTATTGCAATTATTTAATATGAGATTTTTAGTTAATTTTCCAACCCGAATAACTTGTACTACAGAATCTGCATTGGATAATGTTTTAACTAATTTTGAGATGAGCATTCAATAAGAGTTGAGGGAATTGACAACACAGTTATCTAACAATTTATGGTGTGATGGTGTTTGTTGATGTTAATGATGGAGAGGGTTTGGAAAGATTCAAACCTAAGCTTGAAAAAGTAAATCTGTAACAAAAGAAACTAGGGTTTTTGATGATAGCAATTTGGCATTATTTGTTAAGGCTTTAGATAAGGAAAATTGGTTTTTAATGTCTATAATGCTTGTGGTTGATGTAAAGTTTGATGTTTTTCATGACATTTGTATGTACTCTGCTTTAACTTGTTTTTTCCTAAAGTTAAAAGCGTTTCAAGGAAGTTGTAGAGATAATTGGATAACACCTGACGTAAAAAAATAGACAAAAAATTTTAGAATATGAGTCAATCAGCTATAGTTATTAAGGATCAAGAATTGTTTAATAGGATTTAAAAAAACCCTAAGGAAAAATTACAAGAATACTTTAATTAATAAGAAAAAGGATTTTTATCAAAAGTAAAATAGAAAAGTCCAGTAATGTTAGCAAAACAAACCTGGCAGATTCTGAACAAAGAGATTGGAACTAAGAAAAAAAAAACACTGTAATAAACATTTAAATCGTAACTGATGGTCGAAATTTGGTAGAACCACAAGAAATTAGTAGACATTTCAATGATTTTTTTGCCAACTATGTTGAATTGTCAATAATTCCACAGTGTTAGCTCCAATCATTCAGAATGACAATGATTCTCTGCTTTGTTTTAATAATTTGACAAACAAAAAATTTAAATTCAGACCAGTAACAGAACGTGAAATTCTAAAAATTTTTGAGATCTTTTCCCAATAAGTTTTCAACGGGTTATGATGAGGTTTTCCAATGACGGTGATAAAGTTAGCCGGCAATCAAGGTAATTAAACCCTTAGTCCACATTAATCAATTCTTCCTTTATTAGTGGAATCTTTCCGTCAAAACTCAATATAGCCAAAGTAATCCCGATTTTGAAAAAAGGAGATTCAAAAAAACCCCTCACACTACAGACCCATTATCGTTACTTACGTACCACCCTTTTGCAAAAAATTTTTGATATAAAAAAGAGGAGCCTATAATCAATTAGTAAATTTTCTTGAAAACCCCTTGTTTGCATGATAAGGAATAACATGGCTTTAGATCAAATCGATCTGTGGTTACTGCTGGCATAGATTTCATTAATTTCCGTCATTGACTCTGTTAATAAAGGAGAGAAATACAATAGATAATTTCTTGGACCTAAGCAGACGCCTTTGAAAGCGTTTCACACAAAATTCTATTAAACAAGATTGAAGGCCTGGGAATCAATGGCATTACCCTAAATTGGTTCAGTTCATACTTAATTATTAGAAAACAATTTGTTGAAATAAAAAGTAGCATTAAGAATCAAATTAGTCACCAATAATTCTTCACTAGCACAGATTCAACATGGTGTTCCGCAAGGATCAATCCTTGGCCCAACTGTAGTTGTTTCTCTGTTATGTAAAAGGTATTCCGCTCTCTTTTCAAAACAGTCCAACAAAAACACTTTGTCTGTATGCTGACGATGCAAAGTTTAGAAATTAGTAGCAGTACATTAAATAATTTCGAAAATAATGCTTCTTCTAGTTTATTGGACATTAATATTTTTCTTTAATAATCATAGAACTATTATTAAATACCAGCAAAAACTAATTTTATTGTTTTCAATGCAGGAAAAAAATAAATCTTCAGTAAATCCGTGGAATAAAAATAAACAACCACTCTTTGGAAAAAGTAAGTTGTACAACATTTTTGGGTTTAATCTTAGATGAAAAAAATTTGACATGGAATCTCCATACTGAACACATAGTTAATAAGTTTACTTCTGGATTGTATGCTTTGTATAGGATGTCCTAAATTTTGCTCAATTAATACTTTAAAAATAATTTTATTTCTCTCTTATCATAATCATCAATAAGTTTTGGTATTGAAATATATGGTGGTACGTCAAAACAGAATTTGGATAGAATTCTCCTTCTCCAAAAGTGGGCAATACGAAAAATGTTGAAATCTATAAAATTTGATGACTCTGTTCGTCAAAATTTTACTGATTTAGGAATAACGACTGTTTATAGTTTATATGTTTTTCCGATCAATAAATCCATGTAAAAAAAAACTAAGCATAAATAAATTCGTTCCGAAAACTAGGTGACAGTCATTCAAATTTCACAAGAAATCGAAATCAAATTGCTTATTTCATTCCCATAGGCTAGAATTTTATACCAAAAAAAAACATTCGTATGCAGGTCCAAAGTTTTTACTAAGACTACCTGTGGAAATAAGGAATAACGACTGTTTTATAGATTTATATGTTTTCGATCATAATCAGCCATGATAAAAAAACTAAGCATAAAATAAATTCGTTCCGAAATTAGGTGACAGTCATTCATATTTCACAAGAAATCGAAATCAAAATTGCTATTCATTCCCATAGGAGCTAGAAATTTTATACAAAAAAAAACATCGTATGCAGGTCCAACAGTTTTTTACTAAGACTACCTGTGGAAATAAGAAGTATAGAACAATATTAAATTATTTAAAGAAAAAATTAAAATGTTATTTTGATAAACAAACCCATTATATAAATTTGATGAACTTTGACAACCATCCTTAATTTATGTTGAATCTGGTAGTAGGTGTAGTTTGATTTGTTATGGAGAAAACTTTAAATACTGTTACTTAGTCGCAGCTAGCTTAATTTAACATAACGACGCCCATTCAATGTATACCACTGTATATTATATGAATAAAGATGTTTCAATTCAATTCAACCATCACGAATTTTGCTTGAATGCAAATACAATACTGTACATCTTAATTTTTAATTTGGTATTGTGGAAGACTTAATCTATCAATCTTTGTATTTTTCTAGTATAAGGCTTGATATGACTTGTTGTCCCATGGCTTGTTTGGCCTATGTGGCTGGTTAATATCCTTTACCATTTGATAGTATCATTTAATTAAATTATAACACGTTTTTTTATGACTCTCAACTTTCGATCAAAGATTTAGTTTGGTACATTTTTTATGGAATGAGATTTCAAATTTTCACATAATAAGTTAATGAAATATGTTTGACTAAAGGGAAGCCAAAGTCGAAAAAGTGGTATTTTTTCGTTTTTGAGGTTATTATTATTTAAAATGTTTTACTGAAATTATCTTTATAAATACATTACTAAAAAAAAATATTTATAGTCTCTAAAATGCATTGTTCTTCCAAACGTTTGCACTTATGTTATAACATTATTGGAATTAAAGAAACATGAGTGATGGGGAGTGTCATGCATAATGGGGCCTGATCATGAAGCAAAGCCATATGAAATGAGTTATGCACAGCTAACAGTGTTTTTGGACATGTGGAGAAACGCATGGAGACCATGGCTCTCAAACTGGAAAGAAAAAGTAATAAAAAGAAACAATAAAAAAATTTGCTGTAGAGAACCTTCAAACATTCTTCAGTTTTGGCAAATCTGAAGTGACGAATAAGCAGTTTCAGGTACTTTTTTACTATGCATTGTCGAATAACAAAGATATAATACATCAATATTTTGCTCAAAATATGAATCGACGTGAAGGTAGTACAACATATTCATTTTGTAAAATTATTTTACACGATCACACAAACATTCCCAACCACAACAACATAGAAACCATTTTAAGAAAGACTTACTAATCCTCAACTTCTGTGACTTTTCCTTTTAAGTATTTACTTAGAAGACTAGCGAGACACAAAGTTAGCAATGTCGTGAAGTTGTGAACTTTAAAACCTATTAAACCTTGTTGTAGAAATATTCAAACAAATAATAATACGCTTATTACCCACGTTAATTGGAGTGTGATTAGTGTTCTAGATCTGGTGGGAAACTCTAGCAGTGGAGTTTACCTTAAATGTTATTCTGGCATGGCCTTCTGCCGCTTTTTATTTGTCCAAAAACTGCATTACATATAAGTATCTATGTTCAGGGTTTAAAATACAGAACTAGTGATTAAAACGGACGATAAAGTTTAGTAGGAACATAATTCTTTTCTACGCTATCCAGGACCTATTGATTAATAGTGTTTCGTTTTTCAACCGCCTCGGATATAGTGATTCAGGCTAAAACTACATGTAACTACCAAAATTAGTTCATGTAGTTTTAACATTTTTAAGCAAACACGTTAAATGGTATCGCTCAGTCTAGTTCTCCATTCTTTCAGATTTCATTAGCCAATGGTAAAGATTTTTATCAAACATCGCACAAGGTTAGTATTACAGACAAAATGTGCTATTTCACTGACAGGAATGATACGTGTGCTTTTTAACGCCTGTCGTCACCGCTCTGCCATTGGTTAGCGCGCAGACACATCGGTCTAACTTTGGTTGCAAAGGCGGAAACTTTAATTCAGAAGGTCATGTCCGGCACATGGTATCCAACCATGCCTCAAAACTCTCCCTATGATAGATTCTTATGAGTAGCGATACCTTAAATAGAGACTTGGTCGAAACGACGAAAACTCCTTCTATTGGTAGTTAGAGCTTTGAATAGGTAGTGTCTTTACCGATAGCTCTAGTGGTCTAACCACGCAGGGAACTACAGGTCTCTATGGATCTAGAGTTTTCCAAGCAGAGTTCACTACCATCATCAATGTGTTTAAATGTGTTAATCTTCTGGAGCACACTTTAAAAGAATCCGTTACACAGTTTTTGGCACCAGTGTGTGTTTGGCTTAAATTTGTTTCAGGAAATGTTATGAGGTTCGAAAAATGTAAAATTGAATATCAATTTATTATTTATAATAGTTGTAGTAATAACCATATGTAATTATATACATACTATTTATTTTCTATGTAGAAGGTTCAATGCAGTTTTATTTGAATGTTTACTAACTTTTACATATACAACGATATTTTACTAGTGGACACTTATCGTCAACTAAGCATACCACTCCAGAGGCTGAAAAAATATAGTTTTCTGTCTTTACGTTTGTCAGTCCGAGTATATCATGAAAAATAAATTACCTATATTCTTATAAATTGTTGAATCAAACTTCATTTTTATAACAGTACTAAGTTTACTTACGCATTACAAAATGTATTTTGATTGGTTTTATTGGTAACCGAGAGAATAGCAGAATAAATAAATGTATAAACAAACTGTTTACAATCATATGTTGTCTTGCCGCAGGTAGCTATATAATATAATTAACAGAAAAGCAGTTATGGAATGGAATTCTCATGTTAAAAAAAGCTGGGTTAAAAATTATATTTCAGCGCAATCTTAAGTTTTTAGCACTCTCTTACCTCTTATGAACTTTCATATCTATAACATTTCTATAAAACATAAACAAATTTATCATTGTATAATGTTGGATATTCTATCGAGAAATATGTTCATGAACATTTAGCAATAAAAAATCATTTCTAAATAGTCAAAAATAAAGTTCTTTGATGGTACATATCCAGCCTTGCAATGTGGCCGAGCATATATCACTCAATAGGCTGACAGAATTTTTTTTTGTCTGCCAAAGATAAGTTATAAACTTGAACTTTACTATCCACTCCTAGCTTTGTATTACTTCTCAAAAATTGTAATTGTATATTCTACTACTCTCAAATTAGTTATTTTAAATTGTTCAGAATATTGATGGATTGAGGATAAGTCTGTGAAGAATTGTATCCGTAGTAAATAATATATTTTGAGTAAATTGAAGCTTGAATCCTTCTCGGACAATACAATTTATTGTACTTCGTTTTTATAAGTATAGAGCAGATGTCTAACTATTTTAAAAAAGCGAAAATTCATGTATCGTAAATTTTTGCACTGGTAAAATGCAACAATGCACACATGTGCATGTATTTTTACGTGTGGCTATTGCTACTGGTTGAAAACAGCTCTAAAAAACGTCCACGCTGCTGAATGCCCCAGAAAAGCGTCAAAGATCTGGTCTGAATCAGAAAAAATAATAATAAATTAGATAAACGTAGTGTACCCTTTCTACATTATAAACTCAGTCAAGACGTACCAAGTCATAAAAACCAGTGTATAACTGTATTCCTAATATACAGGGTGATTCATGGAAGTTCTCCCCCCCACTTCTACAGCACATTTGTACTAGTAAAAATAATGAAAAAATGTCAATATAAACATAGGTCCCGAAAACGCTTCGTTAGCGAGTTACAGCTAGCGAAGATTTCGCCCTGAATTCCTTGGTAAAGAGTAAAATTAAGCCCTACTGAACTTTTGGAAAGTTAATTAAGTAAGGAAAATATCGTGGATTCTTATGTATTTTTACCTAATAAAGCTAATAAAAAGGTTTCAGAACTGTAACCTGTAGTATTTTTGAGGGGATTCAGGGGTTAAATGCAAAAAATTGGGGCACGAAACAATGTTTTTTTAAGTTTGATGTACAATAAACTTTTGTTTTAAATTGGTATTAAATACATAAAATCAATAAACATTAATTGTAGAGAATTTAATTCTGAGCACATTGATATAATCAAAGTCTAAAATAAAACAGAAATAAGTACCAAAAAATCATTTTTATTCAGTAATAGAATACATTACTAGCTGTAAAGAAATACCGTACGGTATTTAGTTATAAAATAAAACACAAAACAAAATGTTTTGTTCCATAATGATTATATAAATTGAGAAAACAAGTTTAACTGTTAAAATAAATTTGTTTGTAAATAAAAATATCCTGTTTTTATTACGTTGTATTTTTTTAAAATAAAAATTTAACATCAAATGTTCGAAAATAAATGAAGCAAACATTTTCCCATTATTGTTTACTAAATGCAGTTTTTTGTTTTATTAATTTCTAAGTTGGGTAACGCACGAATAACAGCTGATCAACAATGGTATTCTGTACTGTTACGTTAGAACTGTGTATTAGTGGTGTTTTTTGCAAGCTACAGCAGGAGATCGTTTCTGTGAATCGTGTTTATTAAATGCAATTTTTCTGTCTGAGTTTATAATTTGATTGTTTTATTCAGCGAAAAATGCCTTACTTATTTACATCAGAGGAAATATACGCTGATATGGTTTTTATTTTGGGTTGTAATGCGAGAGCTGCTGTAAAGAATATGGAACTACGTTACCCTAATAGGAGGAGGATTCCAGATACCAAAACAATTTCAGGAACTTTTCGTTCTCTTCGGGAAACAGGACACTACTCCAAGTACTATAACCAATTAGAACGGAGCTGTTCCAACTTGATGATGATATTGTTATTAATGCTGTTCATCGCAGTCCAGGTGTAAGTACACGACGTATTCTAGGCGGATAGGAGTTTTCGCAGTCAACGGTGTGGAGGTCACTTAATTGAAACAAATTTTAATCCGTTTCATAAACAAAAAGGTTCCAACATCTGACAGCTAGGGATGGCCGCCATCGCTTGGAGTTTTGCAACTTTTTGAATATTAATAATCAACTCTACAAGCGTATTTTGTTTACGGATGAGGCACAATTCACTCGGGATGGTGTCAATAACTTGCACAATGAACACTCATGGGCAGAAGGAAAATCCAACACGAGGTAGTGGAACAGAACTTTTTCAACACCGATTTAGCGTCAATGTCTGTGGTGTGTTTTTGCACAATCGGCTGATGGACCTTTTCATATTACCTGGACGCCTAAATGCTGAGTTCTATTTGCATTTCCTTCAAGAAGATTTGCCGCAGCTGTTAGAGAATGTTCCTTTACATCTCAGACATAATTTTGTACTTCCAGCATGACGGAGCACCTCCCCACTTTTCACGTGGCCGTTTCTGCTTACTTAAATCATAAATTTCCTGGACACTGGATTGGTCGTGGAGGGGGCCTCACCCTTTGGTCACTAAGATCACCAGATCTAACTCTCCATTGGATTATTGTATCTGGGGATGGATGAAAGACATTGTATACAAGTACAAAAGTGAATTCTCGTGATGAACTTAATTGCCCGTATTATGGACTCGGCTGTGTAGAATACAGGGAAAGATCCTGAAAAATTAAGAAACGCAACAAAAGCAATACACACAACGTGCTCTGCAAAATGTATTGATAGTGATGGCCCTCATATTCGAACATCTATTATAAAAAGGTGCTTACGGTTGGCCCAACCTGATTAATTTTGCTATAAAAGAGTAATGTATTATACTGAATAAAATCGAATTTTTTGGTACTTATTTCTGTTTTATTTTAGACTTTGATTTATATCAATTTATCTCGGAATTAAATTCTCTACAATTAATTTTTGTTGATGTTATGTATTTATTACCAATTTAACAAAGGTTATTGTACATCAAACTTAAAAAAAACATTGTTTCATGCATATTTTTGCATTTAAACCCCTGAATCCCTCAAAAAACTACTACAGGTACATTTCTGAAACCTATTATTATTTAGCTTTATCAGGTAAAATAACATAAGAATCCACGATATTTCTTACTTAATTAACCTTACCAAAAGTTTCAGTATAGCTTTATTTTACCCTCTTATTCAGGCGAAATCTTTCGCTTTACAGAATTAAGCAACTTGCTAAGTCCTGAAAAATATGAAAACCCCAATTAAGACAGAATTAAAGCGATGTCATCAGAACTTAATTTAATGACATGATGTTTACTGCATGCCAAAGCTTAATGATAAATACTGCGTGGTTTTTCATTAATAGCAATTTTTTTTATAAATTTTTAAACTAAACGGAAAAGGAGAATTTGGAAATTCATCAAATTTTAAAAGACCACAGAACAAACATAATCTTTCTCTAGAGGGTCAAGAGCACGTAGGATATGTTTATGAATTAATGCTAATGCAGTCGTTGTATGTAGGTCTGACCTAAACTCAAAACTGTCCCGGGGAAAAATTTAATTTGCCAAATAGATATGAATACGGTTTAAAAAAGTATTTTATTGGTGGTGTTTGAAGATATTAATGTTGAGATAGAGTCCTACTCAAACTATATTTTTTATTAATGGAACCCGCCCAAAAGTCTTGGATGATTTGATAAAAAGGATAGTGAAACATTATAAACTACTCGCTTTTTAGCAATTGAAATGTTTGGTGTTTCCAAAAAGGAGTGGTTAGCTGTTTATTCCTTTATAATTGAAGTTTTATTTATATTGTTTATGTCAAATAACATCAATATAAAAATGTTAGCTGTGTAAGTGTGATTAAGAAAGGAATATATTTTCCTTTATTCTAATTTTTCAGAAATAAAAGAACATAAAATATCGTGGAAGTCAAGACATAAGCAATGGAGCCACTATAAGTCCACTTCTGTGATACACATCACGTAGCTCAACTTACAGTTCGTGTGTTCCGCATCTCTCTCAGAGTGGAGCAGCAGGGGGTGGGCTTAACTAATATTTTCACGGATTACGTGCTATTGTTTCAACAACTTTAATTTCCATTTTTAACAGTAGATTGTGTAAGAGAAAAAATATTTGAAACTGGGTTTTTTTATAAGCACGGTCTCTTTCATAAACTTAGCATAGCAATGTTCATAAATAACTCCGCTTTAAAAAAATATTTTTCATAACGTGTATATGTGCGCATTGATACTCCATCCAAAAACAACAATACATTTTGAATCGTATCTTATTCATCACATGTCAAGTAATTATACCGATAAGTGTTCCTAACTTTCTGGAATAATTTTATGGAAGACTGTAATTAATATTTAACAGCCATGGTTGACAATATAATGAAGTAACTTGGACAGAGTTGAACACATAGCGTCCAGTCAGTGTTTTACAATACAAACACAAAAGTTTGAAACAAATATAATACTAAAAATGGCCCTAAAAAGTATATATCAAACATTATCATATTTCTTTTGTAAAATGCAGAGTTGTGACATTAAACGAGCGTAAGTGGATAAACTTTTACTATTACGAAGTGAATTATTTTGAATGTATTGCATGTCCAGTCTTTTTTGGTAAAAAGCCCACAACGTTAAACTTCAGATATACTTCATAGTAAAATAACCGAATCGTAACTGTTAACATGATTCACTGTTATATTTGACAAAACTGTACATTGTAATTATAAACTGTTAAATTATGGTAATGTAATAACGGTAAAAGAATTATCATACCAATATAATTACTAAATCATTAAAGAATCATAAAACGGTAATTTCATCGAAAATTCACATTTAAAAATTAAAATTTTCTTTTAATTCAGTAGACCATTTGTTTTTAATTCTAATGCCTACATCAGTAATATAACTTATTCCAATACAGATTTCGTTATACAGAGTGAGTTTTTATGTCCTGGCACACCTGGATATAATTTAAACGGCCCGAGATATCTATGTGAAACCTTGACCCTACCTATTATAACATATTTTTTTTAATTTTTCAAGTTGTTGAAAATGTTGCCCCCTTTTCTAAAGGGGGGTAAAGGGGGGCAACTAAACATTTTCAAATACAAACCCCTATCATGTCTCAAGTTTTTGCACACGTCTAGCACACGTCAAACAGCCGAAGGTGAACAGTTTGAACACCTGCTATATTAAAACAGGTAACTGTTTTTAAGAATTTGCGTTAGTGTTGACTCATATTATGATAAACAGGAGAAGACAGTTACTGAATTTTATTATTGTAAATTTTTCATAAAATCTGTTATTATATTTCTTTTTTTTATTCGCTTTAAAATGAGGGGTCACATGATAGGGGTTTGTATTTGAAAATGTTTAGTTGCCCCCCATTACCCCCCTTTAGAAAAGGGGGCAAAATTTTCAACAACTTGAAAAATTAAAAAAACATGTTATAATAGGTAAGGGTCAAGGTTTCACATAGATATCTCGGGCCATTTAAATTATATCCAGGTGTGCCAGGACATAAAACTCACTCTGCATACCCCATAAGTTAAACTGATTTGAATAAACAAATATGAAAGAATTTTAATTATACATTGTTTATGGCTACTAAAATTCCTTTTACTGCTTTATCAATGAAACATTAAATATATTTTCGAAATAATGAATAACGAATTTACAACTGACCAGCCGAGCTTTTTAAAGTGAGTTTATAATATGTTATAGCTACATCAAGTGTTTTGATGAAACAAGTTTAGAATTTAAACCTGTTGATAGCCACTAACTTAAAGGGTGTTTCCTTTTTTCTCCTTTAGTGCAGAATAGCAAATGTTATCACTGATAGCCAGAGGTATTAAGTTTTTATACGATAAAATGCTAGATATATGTTTTAATTACTATTTAAAAAAATCATAACCACTGACTTTCTTGGTTACCATTATTAGTTAAACCTTTTTAAGATCGTTATTTGCCTATGTAATGTGTAAGATTTGAGGGCTTAAAAAATGTTTTTATGTATGCAAATGAAAATTTATTTGAAACTACCGGAACACTGTATAAACAGTTTGTAACTTGAAACTTGAACAAATAACTTGATTTACGTTACATTGTTAATACTATGTTTTTCTTCTTTCAACATTCCTTTAAATATAAAGTACTTTTTAAGGTCGGCTAACGATAGAAAACAAGTTGCACTATATTTATTTTTGTTGTAAAAAATTTTATGTGTTTGTAGTTTATTTAGAGAGAATGTGGCCAAGTTTGAAAATATAAGTTTTTGACAAGCTCTGTCTCAAGATTAGAACTTTAAGACCAATAGCATTGTTTTTTTTGTCATTTATGATGTAATTTATCGTACAGTATACATGGAATTTCTCTAGTTGGAGCAGGGAAGAGTTTTTTCTAAGTATGTAACTTTTTAGTGAAAATATATGTCTAAAAACTTGGAATGTTTTCAATTCTTTATACGTATCATAGTATGTTAAGGAGGAATCACATTAAAGATATCTCACTAGGCTTTGAACTTCGAGAGTGGTTCAATAGAAAAGGTTCTAAAACCTTCTTCTAATAAAATGATAAATATTAATATGGACCTGCGCATAACAGAAATCTTTACAGAAAAATGAAGTTCTGAATCAAATTTATAAAAAAAAATGCTTACCAAAAGTCTCTTGAGATAAATGGTCAGGCTGAAAGTGGCGACATTTATACTGAATAGAAGGCAGTGAAATGATATAAACCGGAAGCTATTGAAGATAATATCTGGTGGAATGAAGGAACCTACATTTACCAATGTATTAACCTCGTGATGGAAATTGAAATACGGTTCTAGTGCAAGCAGGATATCAATGGTATCGAGAACAGTCAAGTTAAGTAAAGTCTCTACTAAGTCAAGTACACTGCCTCTACGGCGGACGCAGTCTATCCCAGTGAAGATTTTAAAAAAAACCATAACTTAATAATTAAATTAAACTAAACGTACGAGTAAATACCTGAAAAGAATAATATCGTTCCCATGTGTTTTGTTTTTATAATCTGTGTTGAAATATATAGAGATTGTTACTTCAAAACGACTAAATTTACAGTTTAAACGAGAAACATACTTTTTTAAAGGCAACTAAACATTTAAACTACCATTTTGCTGTTTTCAACTTTAAAAACTTATTATAAAAATATCTCATATTTTCTTGCATTTTTGGATGTAAGCAAACAGTTTATAATGTTTTATTCGTGGAAATTTTCTTTTTAACAGACCCTTTTAAGAGCGCATACAGGCTTCGAAATGTTCTAAGAAATGGCATGTTTAAGAACAGTTGTGTATACTTACTAAGTAAAACATACAAAAAACAAATAACCACTAATTAAAACATACTAAACATGAGAAAAGAGAATAGAGTTTTAATCATTAGACCATTAATATCGTTTTCAAGGTTTAAACAACTAAATCTGTTATTGTTAAATTGTCAAAATAAATATAACAAGTAAATATTAGTAAGAAATAATGGCAACCTAATCGGGAACGAAGTTAGTTTCCCTTGGTGATGGCATTTTATTTGTAGAAACTGTACAGATATTTATGTGTGTTAATGAAAACATATCAACATGTTTTACGAGTTAGCTTGATATGTGATTCAGTAGTAGCATCCGCCTTTCATATCTGAACGATGGGTGGGCATTTTGACCCTTCTTCACTCGTCTAGTGGATTCTGGACTTTTCCACTTGAATGTTTTGGAAGCGCCAGTGGCCTTAACAGACCTATTTAAGCTCTATTTAATAGCCCTGCTAGAATAATTTTTGAAAAGACCACAAAATTTTGAAAAATCTATTAGTTGATTAGTTCATCCAAAACATATTCAAGATAAAGACAACAGTCAAAATTTCAAATACAAATGCCATCCATGCAATAAACCCACGCTGTGGAATATTCAATATGATGCAATCCACAAACACCTTACAAAAGCTGCGTTACGCACAGAAAACTCATTATATTGTAGAAGACAATCACATGTACCGAGTGAAAATGTAGTCTATAAATGATCCTGTCAACATTGCCCTAAAGACTACATTAGAGAAACGTCTACGTCCACTTAGGCTGAGGATGAACCAAACATCGTGCCGATGTTCGACATCAAAATTTACTTACCATCCCGTATCTGCACACGCTGTCCAACACAATCAAACCTGTGAAAATTGGTTTCTCTCTAATTGTCATCAAGAAGTTTCAAAATTATGACAATAAAGAATATACAAAAATTATCACTAAGAATGTATGAACAAGCAAACATAATGGCTCTTCAATCAAAATCACCAGTTGGATTAAACTTGACGCAAAGTTAATTTAAGTTTTTAGTATATTAAAATATAGTTATCCTATCTCTGTTTTCTATTAAAGGTTACATGTTTATATTTACTTTTTTCGATACCAGTACATGTTTTGGTTGTTTACATAGTTTTTATAACCTTTATTCTTATATTATTATATATATATGTATACGTGTCACGTTAATAAATGACTTATTTTGTGGCAATTATAGTTTTTAGCTTTAATGGTGTTAAAAAATCATCATGAAATCCTCCAACACGTTATAATATACAGTAGAAGAAATTTTTGAATAAAAAAATAAGTAGTATACATGGTTTAAAACTTATTAACTTAATGATATAAAATAATGAAATCTATATATTTCTGTTACAACTTGACTGTTGTAGATTATGAAGTGAATTCGAGAATTTTAAATGAAAATCTGTACGAATCATTCGTCCCGTAAATGTTTTGCAGATTACATGTGTCAACAGACTAACGAAACCTATTTTGTTTTCCAGAAGTGGACAAATCTATATCCTGAAGAGTGCAGCGTTACAAAAAATAAACATTGTCATTTAGTGGTATTGGACTTAATCTTCAACTGTTGGTAAAATGCATGTTTCCAAAACAATTTCACAATGAGAATATATTATTACTGACATAGTGCATGCTACGAAACTCAAATGATCATTCTAGTGAAGAACAATAACTAAACAATATAAATAGCGTTAATAGATATATGTTGACGATAAAAACTTGTAATCAGTAATTCAAACTGGAATAGGTAAACTTAGTGATAACGTAATTGCCCGCGTTAAGGATAATAACATTGAAGATATTTGAAAAATGTCCATTAAACCAACAATTAATTTATTATATGAGAATCAATCTCAAGAAAGATACTGTAGCTTGACACAACATATATTTACACTAAAAATATGCAAAGAAAATAATGAAACAAGTAAACGTTTTTACAGGATAAGAATTTTTTGGAAATTTATTTTTACATTCTAGTCATACTAATATTCCCAGGATGTAGACATTTATTAGAGTAGCAGCATCAATCTAGCAGTTTAAATTAATTTGCATTGTTTTGATATACTAAGATTATAAATTGTTGGCAAAATAATACTTATTATCATAAAAAGTTTGAAAATAACATTTTATGTTCTCGATTTTTTTGTAAAAACGATGGCTACATTGAAGAACGAACATTAAGAGTTATACATTTAATTTTATGCTCAAACGCTCAAACATGAAGAGAGTTTCTTGAGAACGCTGTCTGAAACATGTCTTTAAGTATAATTTTGCAAGTTTTCTTTAGTGCTTTTAATACTCTCAATAATATCAGTACCTCCACCTTTGGAAGGTTTTGTAAGAGTTTTACGAAACAATTTTACTTCAGGCATAACTTCCTCCCCCCCCACCATTCTTGTGGCTTTTACTCTGTGCTCAATTGCCGATACTGTAGCCTGAGACAACCTTTCTATAAACCGTATTAAGTAATCTTATCTGAGATTGACTCATGCTTTTAAATACCGTATTAAATTATAATGATATTAAATATATAAATGGATGAGAAGTGCTACTGTCGTTAAGCAGTTTTTGCTAATGTCCAAGCGCAGTATGTAAAGAATAAAATAATTACTAACTAAAGACTGATCCAGAGAAAGAACAATTTCCTTTAGTGTTTAAAATGTTACTGATCTAACTAATAGTAATGCGATTAGGTTAAGATATTGCTGTTATAACTCATACTGTTGTAGTTGTAGGACTTACACAGAAATTCCAGTCGGTAATCGGGGAGCATGTCATGGTCTCCGTCTTCTGACTGAAACATTAGAGGAAGAAAAGTAAGATTACTTTCTTTAAAAGTTATAATTTTAAAATGTAAAAAAAGTTTAATTTATAAATACTTGTATATATCAGAGAATACAAATATGCTTATTAGAAAAGAAAATGGATTACATATTTATAAGTATGGTTTAAAATTTTAAATAGGTTGTTTTATTAGTTATGATTTTGTAAAAATTTTGTATACAAGGCTCACGATTGCGTTGTGGCCGAAATCATACATTGTGGCCTGTTGGCGTCATTTTCAAAAATTAACAAATTACTGTAAGACCCCGTTAGTGTGTGAATTTCATAATATTTAGGAATATAAAAAGTTCTGAATAAAATTTAAATTTACACAGAGATGGATCTTACATACCTGATATTAAAGGTTATAAATTAAAATAACAGCTGGATCAGAGAATAAAGTGTTTTTAGAATTCAACTTTGTTTACGACGTAATACTGTTATCTAAAAACGTAAAATGTTTCAGACTATAGATTCAATTATTACATATTTAGATACATAGATTCTTGCCTTTTTTGCAATAAATTCAAAGAAATTCTTGTTTTTCACTGGGTTACAAGACTCAAGCAGATTTCCATTGCAGTTTACTTGCCTTTTAGATTAAAACTTTCGTCACTTAAAACCACCCGGTTCCTTAAAATCCAAAATATTGTGTGTTAAACTAGTTAGCTCTTAAAAAATCCAGTCTTCCCGCTTTTGAGAGGTCCCGGGGCTACGCTATAATATTCTAGTTTTTTGAAGCTCTCAGCTACTAGGAACCTAGCAGAAGCCTTCCCTCTTGCAGCACTTAAAGTTTATGGCAAAAGTGAACTGCCGGAAATCTTGTATCATTTAGCATTATGTATCCCCATGCAACTATTAACTCTCAATCATTATGAGATTCTTGACCGAATAGATTCCAGCTCCTAAAGTTTCTATCCTCTAGAAGTCCTGATTCCTATTAACAGGTACCGACTGCAGATAGCTCTCAACATGACTGGTCTCATTCTTATGACGCTCTGGCAGTTACAGGATCATTGATGTTCATAGTCTTGGCGGTTCTCGGACTGTGAGAGATCTCGGACCTCAGCCTTCGGCAGTTCTCTTTCTCAGGGGACTTTAAAGGGGACAGGTACTTCTCGCCTTATTTGAAAGCCTCTACCTCTTATTCGACCATGATACACAGTTCCTTTAGCCCGGTTGCCGCCAACGACGAACTTGCCACTTCCATTCACTTTAGATTGTCCCTTCCTAGTTTATTTAAATTTTATTTAGGAGTTACTGCTGTAACCGTAATGAAAAAACAAGAGAACATAATAGTTACACTTACACACTGCAGAACCTATAAATTACAAGTGTAACTAATAGACATTAGTTTTAAGTTTTGAGAAAAACAAGTTCAATAGTTTTGTCATGTGCCGTTGTGTATTCAATTTCAGATTTTTTAAATGTACAGCTTCTCGATTTTGTTTACGTTATCTTTCTAGATATTTTCCACTAGAGAAGGACATTCCCTTCATCCTCTTCATATGATAGGACATAAGAGATGGAGACTTTACGACAGGTAATTTTGTGTTACTGATTCTGTACCACTTTATTCTTGAAAGTAATTGTAAGTTATGGTTGTTTAAAGTTTACTACGCGAAACGTTGAATAGGTTTATTTACTTTGCTTGAATTTCCTGAAAAAGTTGTTTTTTACCTTTATTTATTACTATGAAACGAAAAACATTATAATACAAAAAATAACTTTTAAATAAATAGTTATATATTTTACTTATATTTATTACTTAAAAATAACAATATAAACGTGATTGAAAGCAAGCCGCCCCTTGCCAATATTAAATATGCGTTTTTAATAAAATTGTACTATATAACATTTTGAAAAAACACATTATCTTTAAAAATTATTCCCTTTTACTCTACCATTGTAAGCTTGGAGATTTCATATCAATTTTTCCTATTTCAACTATCTCTTCATAATCTGAATTCAGTTCAGACCATTTGTTATTTTTTAATTTTCTCCAATCATGATCCTTAAGATTTATATAAACCTATAAAAATATGAGAAATAATGTTATAATCTAAATTGCCTTAATATGTCCGATTGGCAGAAACTGTTGAGAATTAGGGTCAGAGGAAAACATTCAAATATCCAATTTCATTTGATAAAAAGAGATTCGTCCGTAATCAACATTTTTAACATAAATAAAAACCATATTAAATGTTCCAATTTACATGATTTTTTTTTTATTTTTTTTTCGATTAAAACAACCATGCAATTTTTTAGATTATGAATAAGAATATGCATATATGCATAACATAAAATATGTTGTGTATAAAAACTTATCATGAACTGAACCCCAGCAGTGCAAGATATGCATTACATTACGAGATAAATAAAATATTCATGAGGCATGCTTTTGAAGGAATAATTATAAACACACACACCTACAATAACTTTTAAACATTCAATAGAAATTTACGCTACTTATACGTGGTGTTGGAAGTTTGCTGAGTATATTTATCAAGGCCGCGAAACATAGTTATAAGCGCTTCAAGAGCTGTAATTACAAAATACTATTAAACTTGCTTTGAAGAACTCCATTAAAGATACACTTGAATTTGCTTTTGTTTTTATTGCACCACATATTTCAATATAATCCCAGATACTACAGGAAGTTCAAACTATTCTGCTCCAGGTGAATGTAGATAATAATAAAGTTGTATAAAATTAATTGTTTTTCATAGAGAATCTTAATTTGTTAGAAACTATAAGAAACTTGATAATACAGATCTACAACCAAATTGTTATTGTATAATAATCTACGTGGTAAGAAGCATAATTGCTGAGAATCGATATCATTATAAAATGATTATGGTTTTGTTTGATTATTTTTGAAACTTATGTATTGGAAATATCTGTTTACAAATAGGCGTACATTAAAACAATACATATGAATACATATCTGCTAATAAATTTGAATAAACAAATGACGAAATGAGAATCAACATATTCAATGTTCCTCCAATATATCATCCTACTCAGTCGGAAAGAAAGGTAAATATCACATTGTGGCCCGTCCTCCTGAAAAAAAAGTATGTTTACTGTTGGGATGTATTGTCAGTTTTAGTTTAGAAACGTTTAAAGTAATTAATTCCTTTAAAAACATTTTACTGTAGAAATAGATTTTTTTATTTAGGAGTAGAAATATTTATTTAGATATACGCAGGAGAAGATTCCATTAATAGCGTATCATTTTACTGTTCATTAAAAATTTAATTATTTGATAAACCTATTCCTGGAGTAAATTTTTGCGTAGATTCAACATTTTCACTATACCTTAAGTGAATCTATACTTCTCTGCTGGGATCTTTAAATAATAACAATATATAAAATTATATGTTATCTTCGAGCTGGAAACTAATGCATCGTTATATATTAATTAAATATAAATTCAGAAATATGGCTATTAATATCAATGTAAATTATTACGTCCTCTTTTCTCAAGTTT
>NW_025776128.1:0-17363 GCF_021130785.1 Homalodisca vitripennis
CTTTTTGCGATTCAATGTTTTTTATTGAAATTAAATAAAAGGGCTAATTGACATTTATACTATTTCATGTAAATAAAAAGTCATTTGACAGGTATTAGGTCTTCCGATCACATATGTTAGTTTGCTTATTTCAAGGACGCATATGTGACAGATATGGCCAAATACAAAATAATTGAATCGCGAAAAAAAAATAAGAGGGCTCTGGTCGAGTGTAGATTTGGTTAGCACATTCACCCGGCAAGTGACAGAATCCGGTGTTAGAGTCCGGGCGAAAAGCAAGTACTTTTTGCGATTCAATGTTTATTTTAAATAACTATATAAATATAAATATATATATATATATATATCATATATAATCAGAAAATTATACTATATATATAATTAGTATATATATATCAGCGAGTAGATATTGAATGTGGGGTTCCTGTGTCTCCTACTTTTGGAGACCAGTCACGAAAAATCAATGGTAAAAATACTGTCCATCTGAACAATTAAAAAAAATCTATAGAAATGAATTCTATCAAGGAAACCACGAATGTAAAATACTGTCTCATTGGTAACCTATTAAACAAATCTAAGAGAAATCTAACACGGTTAAATCCTACGAATGGAAAATTAAACCAGAACTACTTTAGACTGTTTTACCTGTTTCATTGTAGGCTTCTAATTTCTTTCCTTAAGCTTATTTTAATAATGAGAATCAAATACCAGAAACGGTCTTAATAAAATAATTCTTTTATACTCTACAAAGTTAATTGTAAGCACAGTTCTTTAATCTTTTAAATAGCTCCCTTCTTTCCAGTAACAACCAACGTATAATTTATCATGTTTTATTCAATTCCTTTTAATTCCTTTTTTTCCATCCCAATCAAACAGTCCGATAAAAATCTGTTTGGTAAGTGTCTACTTTACAATCTGTCCAGCTCGGCCGCTCAATTACTTGTAAAAACCGAATTTATCTTTCATTTTCTCCAGATTCCAAAATTTTGTATTTCTTATTTTTCTTCTATATCTACATTACACCTCAACTTCTTATATTCTTTAAAATCTTAAAAATCAACTCAACCTTATTCAAGACCTTCTTGTCAACTAACGTGGCCATTTTACATCGCAGAAAAAAAATTACATCACTTCTACACTTTTAAGGATGAAATAAATCCAAACACGTATACTTTCCACAAATCACACAAAAAACCGGGGTTTTGACCCTAAAAACGTGTTTTTAGGGTCTCAAAAACCACAGCTCTTTTAAGGTGCCATACTATATCTAGAGTTTTTTTCTCAAACAAATCCCTGAAAATCTACTGGACAATATCTTCTAACTTATCTGGCGGGAGTTTTTAACGCTTTAATAAGTTGATTAAATGTTGAAACGAAATTTCTCGAAAAATCACTACATGATAAAATTAATTGAAAACTGTTAAAAAATTCTCTAAATAAAATTTTTTTCTACTATAAATAGAAGAATCTACAGCTATTTTACTACAATTTGTGCTGTATTTAAGTGTGTCAATAAATTCTTCCACTTTTCAAAGTGTTAGTTAAACAAATTTTTCTTCTTTAAATGACGAATGAATTCTAAAGGTGTCTCTTAACCTAATAAATTGTCGCTGCATTCTGTATCAAAATTTTTAGTAAAAATCTTGTTACTTTATCAAAGTGTTAGTCTAAAACAAATTTTTCTTCTTTAAATAGAAGGAATCAAAGCTGCTGTTCAACAACATAACATTGTGCTGATTTTTATCAAATTTTGATAAAAAAAATCCACTTAGAAATCTACTGAATTATTGCTATTTTTCAGCTTAATAAAAAGATATTTTACTAAATAGTAAAACTTGGCACATTCAAATTTTCCCTAATTAAATGGAGAGGAAAAAGATATCCTGCCCGTACTGCAAAAAAGACATTTTCGAACATCACTTTTACTCGACATTACAATTCCGAAAAATCATCTAAAAAACAAAGAAATTTATAATAAAGAATTGAATTATTTGAGGACTTGGGCTAAAGATAATCAAATCGATGGTCACGAGAAGATGTACAATATAGAAAAATTGCGTGAAACTAAAGAAAAATTTTAAGGAAAGTAAAAAAGATCTCAATCTATTTAAAGATGAAAAAAATTCAATCAATCGCTGAGAAATTGTCCATTGAAACAAACGATAAAACTAAGTCTGAAATGATCGAAGAAATTGACAAAACTCTTAATGAGAAACCCGAAAATATCATTGATGTAGAAGTTTTATCCTCAATACACGGTCTTTTCAAGCAATACATTTTAACAAATTTAAACGATAATTCCATGTCAATTTACAAATATCTATCAATTATGCGGTCAGAAATTAAAAGTTTAATCAAAAATTTCAAGAAACCGTTAAAAATATGAAGGGCTATCTCTCTTTAGAATGCGAATACGAACGAACTTTAGTGAACGGTGAAACACAAACTTGCCAATGTACTTTACTATAAAAGCAGACGAGATCTTCGATATAAACGAACTTTATTACTAAGCAATTTAATAAATTAACACATCGAGAACAAACGAATCATCCAAATAAAGGTTCTGGATGGAGGACATTAAAAACGCTGCAAACAACTAGTTTTGAGCCTTAACAAACACGAATTTTATGAACGCAGGATCATATATCGATTTACAAAGAAAAATCAAAGATAAAAAAGCTTGTATAAATATAAAAAATAAAGATGATTATTGCTTTATTTATTCTATCCGATGTGCTATTGAAAAACCTGAAAAGAATGCTGATAGAGCAAAACAATACGAACAATTTGTAAATGACGAGATATTTTCAGGTTTCGAGTATCCAATGTCCTTAAAAGATATACAATCATTTGAAAAACGAAGTTACAATATTCTAAGTACAAGTATCCGAAAATGTCAATAAATATCTACAGTTATGATGAGAAATTTAACATTGTTCGTTGCAAATTTCAGAAATGTATGACGCCGAGTTAGAAGTTGATTTATTGTATGTAAAACAAGAAGATAAATCTCATTATGTTTTAATAACCGATCTAAATAGATTAGTGAGTTCACAGTTATCCAAGCATAAAGAAAGGAAATTTCTATGTAGGAGATGTTTAAGCCATTTCTACAAATCTAGAGATTTAGCAGACCATTTAGAAATTTGTAAAAATCACGAAGTTTGTAAGCCAATTATGCCATTTCCAGGTCAAACAACTAAATTTACTAATTATCAAAAGAAGTTTAGCCATCCGTACGTTATTTATATGGATTTTTGAAAGCATATTAGAGAAGATTCCCACATGCAAAAAACAATCCGCAAAAATCGATCACAACCAAGATTCAGAAGCACATTTCCTTATGGTTTTACTCTATACTTAGTGTCTAATGTGACCAATCGTATGTACAAGCCGATATGTTATCGAGCCAAAAATGAAGAAGATTTGCCAAATGTTCCTGCAAAATTGTTTGAAGAACTCAATAAATTATCGAAATACATAGCTAAAAAGTATAATTCTAAGAATAAAATACCTATGAAATTGACCGAAGAAGAAGAATTAGCGTACCAAAATTCTAGTCTTTGTCATATTTGTGAATGTGAGGGTTTTGATAATCAAACAAGAAAAAAAGTACGAGATCATTGTCATTTAACAGGTAAATTTAGAGGTTCAGCTCATTTATCTTGTAACTTGAATCTCAAATTTCCTCAGAATATTCCAAGTTTTCTGTCACAATATGTCAAGTTATGATACTCATTTGTACGTAAAAGAGTTGGCAAAACAGTATGGTAATGTTGATTTGATTGGCAAACACCGATGAGAAATATATAAATTATTCAGTAAATTTCAGGATATGGATATGAGTTTGAAGATGATAAACCTAGAAAATTCATCAAGTTTTCTTTCGTAGACACGTTCAGATTTATGGCATCGTCTATAGAAAAAGTTAGCTAAAAACCTCAAAAAAGATGATTTCAAACATACAAATCATTTTATACAAGATGGTCTGAACGCAATTCTAGATAGACAACCAAATGACGAAGAAGAAATCTTTAAAAATTCTATCTGGAAAAAGGCATATTTCCTTACGAATTTATCGATAGTATTGAAAAACTTGATTACACAGAAGAATTGAGAATTCAAGATTTCTATTCACTTTTGACAGATGAGAGCATATCTGAGAAAGATTTTCAACACTACTTAAATGTATGGAACAAATTAAAAGTAAAAAATCTAGGAAATTACTCCGATCTCTATAACATTCAAGATGTTCTATTGCTCGCTGATATCTTTGAAAATTTTTAGGAATATTTGTTTGAATTGCTATAAAACTTGATCTCAGCACACTATCTAACAGCTCCCCAGTCTTGCATGGGATGCTATGTTAAAATTAACGAATATAGAATTACAATTAATTAGTGATTATAATAATGTATTTGATGATCGAAAAAGGTATTCGCGGAGGCATTTCTCAATGTATTAAACGATATGTGAAAGCAAATAACAAATATTATAAAAGATTTTGATAAGACAAAGCCCGAAAACTATTTGTTGTACGTCGATGCAAACAACCTTTATGGGTATGGACTTATGCTAAATTTACCATATAACGAAATCAAGTGGATGGATCCTAAAACGTATACAACAGCAGAATGGAAAGAAAACAATTTTGGAACTCACTGGCGACGAAGATTATGGATATATTTTTAGAAGTTGATCTTGAATATCCAACAAATTTGCCATGAACATCACAAAGATTTACCTCTTGCTCCAGAACATTTTAAAAACAAACTTTGCACAACTCTTTTAAACAAAACAGAATATGTTGTTCATTCTAGAAATTTGAAATTCTATCTAGAACAAGGTATGATTTTAAAAACATTGTGAATAGGGTTATTGCGTTTGATTAGAAACCTTTCATGAAAGAATATATCGATTTTAATACTAGTATGAGAACCAAGGCTATAAGTGACTTTGAGAAGGACTTTTATAAGCTTATGAACAACTCGGTTTTTGGAAAAATCGATGGAAAATGTAAGAAATAGATGTGATTATTAAACTAGGAAACGAAGAATTTTCAATGAAACAAGCTAAGAAAACGAATTTCAAATGTTTCAATATCTTTGACGACAACTGTTATAGCGAGTCACATGTACAAACAAAAGGTTAAATTTAACAAACCGATTTACATAGGATTTTCAGTTCTCGACCTCTCAAAAATTGCTAATGTACGAGTTTTATTACAACAAATTAAAGAAGTTTGATCCAGATTTTGAATCTGTGTTACATGGATACAGACAGTTATTTCTTAGAATTGAAACGAGATCCCTTTAAAATTATTAAAGAAAATATAGATGATTTCGATACGAGCGACTATCCAAAAGATCATGAATGTTTCACTACTAAAAATAAGAAGGTAATAGGGAAATTCAAAGACGAATTGAACGGGCGAGATATTAGAAGAATTTTGTGGTTTAAGATCAAAGATGTACTCGTACAAATATCTAGACAAAAATCCAGTTAGGTGTAAAGGAATTAAGAGAAGCGTTTGTAAATAAAACAATAAATATCGAAAACTTTAAAGAGATGTTTGTTCGAAGATAAAGAAGAATTTAGGGAGATGACTGTAATAAAAAGCTATAAACATGAATTGTACACACCGTCACTATAAACAAGTTAGCACTGAACGCTAAAGATGATAAGAGAATCGTTTCTAGAAAATAAGATCGATACAGTACCTTATGGCTATAAAAATGAAGCAAAATCTGATTATATTAGATGAGTTAAATAAACTTGGAAACTTTGACATGTAAATGGAAGATGATTTTGATTCACTGCCACAAATGCAAGAAAAAAACGAAAAATATAGATTCTAAAATCGTTCAAACTCAAAACGGGTTGTATAGAATTGGCAGCAAAAAATTTTCAAAATGTAAGACAAATAAGAGTAAATTTATAAAGAATCCAAATGAAAAACAAGTAAAGAAAGAATCTAAGAATAAGGGAAGAAATCGAGATTGAAGCTAGAGAAATTCATGCACCAGTACGAAAGAAGTTTAAAAAGAGAAAAATTATAACATTAGGAATTGACGATTTATGGGCAGCAGATTTAGTTTATTAATGTCTAACTATTCGGATCAAAATGATGGATTCAAGTATATGTTAAATGTTATTGATACTTTCTCAAAATATGCTTGGTCAAGAGCTATCAAAAGAAAAAAACGGTAAAGATGTTTCAAAAGCCTTCGAAGATATAGTAAAAGACGCGATAAAGATCAATCACAACAAACCGCCAAATCTACTTCATACAGATAAGGGTTTAGAGTTTAAAAATAAAGAATTTAACGAAGTTTTGAGAAAATACAACATTAAGATTTATCATACTGAAAACGAAGAGAAATCAAGTATTGTAGAGAGGATATAACAGAACTCAAAATGAGAGAATGAAAGTAATTTTTGAGATTAATAAAAAACTTTAAATGGATCGATATTTCTTCAAAAATCGTAAACAATTATAACGATACAGTTCACAGCACAATCAAAATGAAGCCCAAAGACGTAGATAAGGATGCAGAAAAGGAGTTATTAGAGACCGTTTTCAAGTATGTTCCACCAGAAATTCCACACGAAAACTAAATTTAAAGTCAATTGATCATGTAAGAATTGTTAGTAAAAAACAAACATTTTCGAACAAATATAAGAACAATTGGTCAAGAGAAATCTTTGTGATTTATCAAATTAATAACACAGATCCTGTAACTTATAGTATAAAAGATTTAAATAATGAAGAAATAACCGGAAAGTTTTATGGAATATGAATTGAGAAAGTCAAAGATTTTTTCTATATAAATGGAGGCTCAAAAGAAATGTTCAATGTGCAAAGAAATAAAAGGTTTTGAAGCTTTTTATAAAGATAAAAGTAGAAAAGATGGAATTATTTTATAATTGTAAAGATTGTTATAGGAAGTATCATAAAGAGCTGTATGATAAAATAGAAAAATTAACTTTGGAAGAGAAAGGAATGTCTTAAATGTAAAGAAACTAAAAAAAATTTCAGAGTTTAATAGTCATCACTATAGTAGAGATAAGAAAGACTCATATTGTAAAGATTGTGTAAAGAAGAATCACCATAGATTATATTATGAAGATACTCAATGTGAATGTGGAAGAACTATAAAATGGTTAAATAATTATCAAAAACATTTACAAACAAAAATATCATAATTCAAGAGTTTTTAGTAAAATTGAGTAACATTTTCATCGTGTAATTTAGATATTCTATAAATCAGTCGAGATTCAGTCATATTTGTGGTAAAAATGATTTCCGTTGTATAAGATATTCAAAGATTCTTTCATTTGGTTATACAGATTGATAGAATTTGGTTCGTCATCAATGAACAAAATCTCTAATTCAGGATAATTTATTTTTAGATGTTTTAATCGGTTTGGTATTTCTCGTTTCTGAGCTCTGATAACGTAATAAGGATATTCCCACATGTGATTCTTCTTAATTAACACAAAAAACATGGTGTTTTTTTCTTATCAAAATCTTTACAAACAAGATCTGGTTTCATTAACTACATTCGCAATTCTTGATTCTCTATTTTTCAATGATTTCATTTCATTCTTTAATTTGTAACTGTTTTATTTCATCTTTTAACTGCTTATTTTCGTTTTTGAGTTTGTACTCACCATATTTTCTAATGGAAGGTAATACTTCTTTCGTAACCCCAATTTTTAAACAATTTCGCTTCTGGTTTATGCGATCTCAAAATTAAAGAATAAAGTCCAGATTCATTAACGAAAACAGTGTTATTTTGGAAGTTTGAAGGTAAGCTATTTATAGCCCCCCTTATATTTAGATTAAAATAGAAGTTTTTATCATCTTCCGTCAACGTTTATTCTGATCGTTTGCATAGTATTTTCATATTCTAGAATTTTTGCTACGTCTTTAGCCTTAAACCAGATCACATTGTTTTCCGTCAACAATCGTAAAGATATGTTTGTTATTGAATATAAGTTGATTATTGAGTAGGTCTACAACTGACTCCATTTAGATAGAAAAAATTTAACAAGCAATTTTTTATTTTGAGTATAAAGTCCAGATTCATTAACGAAAACAGTGTTATTTTGAAAGTTTAAAGGTAGTCTATTCAATAGACCCCCTTGATTTATGTCTTTAAACATTGATTTATCATCATCAACGTTTAATATTATTGCTTGTCTCGTGTTTTCATATTCTAAAATTTTTGTAAGAGCGTCGAATCGACGCCCTTGTCAGAATCTATGTTTTCAAAGCTTTTTTTGTATTTTTCTTTAACATTGTCTTTATTCGTATTTTTTGTGAATATTTGTGAGGTGGCCCTCGAGGACTACCTTATCTTTTAGATAAAAGTATTGGTATTTATCATCATTATCAACTCGTTTTGAAAGTTTGAAGGTAAGAACGATTCGTTCCCCCCTTGATTCATCATTCTTTCGACAATCTTAAATATATTGTTGTTTTACTCTCATTATTTATTAAATTTCCCTCAGAGTCTTGTATAGTTAGAACGATTTTTTGAATTCTTTTAATATTTTTTCTAATTGGAATATTAATCGATTTCATTCGGTTTTTCACTGATTTTTGATCCATAAGCAACATTTGGGAAAAAAGTGTACAAAATTTCAGATTCTTTGTGTAAATGTTCGGTATGATTTTCAAAACTAGGTTCAACGAGATTGTCAGTGCACTTCAATTACATCGAAAGGTCTAAATTTTGGCGTTTTATTTCCTAAATATACCTGATTTGGCTCAATAGTTTCTTGAACAAACCCTAACAAATCTACAATAATTGCTGAAAACATTATTCTTACTGGTGATTTTATTTGAATTTTATTAGAGAGATAATTTTTTTGCATTTCACAAACTTGTTGTTCGTCAAAGGTTTTAAAGATTTATCCTGATTTGTTTGAATTGTTTTCACGAATATTTTTTTTTAAGGGGCAATTTTTAATTTGATCGAAAGTATAATATCCTTGTGTTTTTTAATAACCCATAATATTTTGTTATGTTCCTTCTCACTAAAATGCCTCTACTACAATAAGGAGAATCTTTCACTAATATTTATTACCAAAAATTGTTCAGAATAAAAACCGCTCTTAAACCGATAAAATTAATTTGATTCTTCCTCTAAGTGTATAGGATGTTCCAAGTTTTAAAACTAATTTAGAGCTTTCTGAAGTCAACTTGACACAGGCTTCATTTTCGCAAGCGTTGCTTCAAGATGAAAATTTTCTATTTAAATGGAGAAATTTTTAAAGCAAAAAAGCATCAGATAAAAACTTCAAACGTTTGAAGAAAATAAGAAAGATCAACCAATCCAGATTGTTAATTGTTGGTCTCAAGTAAATGCTGGAAGAAGAAAAAAACAACTTTATTATTGAATTTTATCTACAAAATAGGTTGATTCCTTATTCCAATGTTGTATGTTTTTAGTAAATCTTTAGAACAAAGGAACGCTTATAAATAAAATTGCAAGGAAAAGATTTGAAAAATATTGAGAAAAACTTAAGCAAAAAAGGTATCACCACATTTTCTATAATGCCTCTCGAGGGACATAGTTCCATTAAGCGAGTGTAAACACCAATTCGTTAATCGTTTTCGATGACTCTGTATTTTAGAAAATCAAGACGTTATTAAGGAATATTTCGTAATGTCTCGTCACAAAAAATATCTCTTGTATCTATCTTTCCCAATGCTTTTCAAAGGGTTGATAAACAAGTTATTATGAAATAATTTGAATATGTTGTGTGTTGTTTTTTAAGCCAAGACGATCACTATTCGAGAAAGATTTACAACAATTATGTGGGGAATCTGATATGAAGTTTTAAACCACTTTAAATTGAAATTATGTGATAAAAATTTTGGAAAAGAAAGACTATGGATTTTTAACTATTTAATTTAACTTTGATAGCCTAAAAATGGTAAATATTTGAATAAAATTTTCTAATTATTAAAATTGCTGCTCAGTGGTCTGGCAAATCTACTTGAATAAAATATTTGTTACAATTATTTTTACATTATCTTTACCTTTTTATCTTACATTATAAGAAACAACTGAAAAAAAACGAGTCAAAAGTTCCTGTTCACGTTTTTTACGTTCCACGTTCACGTTTTTTACGTTCCACGTTCACGTTTTTACGTTCCACGTTCACGTTTTTTACGTTCCACGTTTCGTGTTCCACGTTTCAAAAATTTTCCTAAATAAATGAGTGAACGTAACTTCTGAAGAAGCGAAAAATACCTTTGATCAAATCGAGTAAAAGACATAATTGAATTCATAAAGAATTTAAAGAAAAAAAAACAAAGATTCGGGGGAATTGATGCAAAGAAGAACAAGAACTTATTTCAAAAAATAATACTCAAAACCTGTAACTTCTGCAATAAAAAAATGTTGAGGGCAAAATTGAAATGTTTTAAGCGATAATCTCAAAATTTAATGAATTTGGGTTCCAGTTCGTTACGGGACAATTTAGCCGAGTTATTTCGATTCCAGAATCTGAAGTAGAAGAGTTTGAATTGCCAAAATTTCACCCATCTTCAAACACCATCTTAGACCTCGAAATCATTGAAGACTCTACCCATAGGTTGAACCAATAAGTCCTGGGAAACAAACGGATATAATAATTGGTGTGACAATTGGTTTTTAATTAAAAATTCCTTCCTAGAGTTAATAAAAGGATGATAAATTTGGATTTGTATTAGGATAAAAAAAAGACAAAGTTTTAATTGATTGGGAAAATTTTGCCCGTGAATTTTGAACATAATGATATCAATTATTAATGAAAAAACATATGAAGGAACTCAAGGGTTTTATGGAGATTATTAATCAGACTATGACGCTTCCAAAAGATAATTTATTATTCTGAAGAAGATTTGAAAAAAGTATTACAGAAATTTTATGGGGAATCTGTACTCTAATTTACAAAAAAATAATGATCCAATCTACTAAGAAGCCTAAGTCAATGGTAGAGTGTAAAAAAAATTATAACAATTTGATTAAACAATATTTGGGGAAAAACGAATCGCTAGGATCAGGTGTACAGAAAATTACAATGTTTATACGATTGAGTACAAGATATATCGACGATTTGACAAAACTCGATGGAAATATTAAATTATATTTATGCTCAAGAAGAAGGCAGGAAACAACTAATTTTTTTGAACGAAAAAGAAAGCGAGTAAAGATTTGTATTTCGAAACAAACTTGATGAATTGATTGAAAAACCTGATGGAATTAAATATTTTAAACAGTCGAGTTTTGCCAGCAATAAGTTCAACTATGATTGAAGGGTAAGCGGGACTTTGTATCGGTTTTTATCAACATTTACTCTTTTTGAATTACACGTACCAACTTATCCGTTATCTGGGGCCTGGCACATAAACTCGAAAAAAAGGACTTACAAAGAGGAGATCTAGTATTAAAATAATTTAGTTGATGCTGCTATGGAACACGATATTTTGTATGCAAAACATAGTGACACAAAAACCAGACATATAGCAGATCAAAGTTTGCAAGGATAAAGGCAATGGATAGATTTTTATTCATAAAAGATGTAGTTTTAGGTGAAGATTTTGATTGACACTTCCCAACAGTTGGAGCAATGTTTTTAAAGAGAAAAACTAGGAATGGGAATCAGTGAAGAGAACTTGAAATTTTAAAATCTATATAAATAGGAGAGTTGAACGTAAATTTCAGCAAAAATCAGAAAGCAAAAAATAAAATCCAGCTTTTTTTAGATAGAAGAAACATACCCGATTAGTATTCAATTTCAAAATACTAGATCAAACCTAAAAATGGCGAAGAATAAGACTACTTTTTAACAAACTTAGCACAATACAAATAAACTGCGAAAAAAACATAAGAGAAAAACAATATAGGACACCAGATCTAGAATTTTTTCTTGATTAAAACCCTCATGTTTGAAAGAACATTATAAATCATGGTGGACTTTTGAAAGATTTATGTAGATTTTGGAGAGCAATATATTCCAGTTGTTAAAAATGTTGTTATCCTCTATAGTGTCCGATAAATAGCTGTCTCCAATCGTAGCTTATTGTTAAAAAAGATGTGTGTCATATTGTTCCCGACAACCATATTTTAAAATTGGTTAGATTAAGAGTTGGAAGATGTCTACAGGATCTGGCGATTAGATGAAACAAAAACTATCTGAAATTACGTGAAAATCACTCAAACATTAAAAAAAATTTGAAACTTAAAACCATTAAACATTCGGTGAATTGGACTATGAACTCTGCTCAAAAACATTAAACCTAATTTTAGAGGAATTTTTTCATGTAGATGATACATTATACCTGAAAAAGTTAAGAAATTCTGAATGTGGAATTGTGAATTTAGACTCGATTTTGGGGAGTGGGAACGCCATTGGGTATTGTTTATTATAAAAATGATAATGAATCAGCACATGTTATTTTTGATTCTAGTATGGAAGAATTCGAGGACACAACCACCTATAGAATTGAGATCAAATATTTGAAAAAAAATCAAGCGTTCTAGACTACACAATGGACTCTCAGGATTCACAGACTCAGAAAGATCACCCCAATTTGTGGTAACTCTTATACTGTGTTTTTTGTTGCTTGATATGAACTGACTGTAATGGTAAACGATTTTAAAGAAGTTGTTAACAGAAACTTATTGCTTTCAATAATATATGGAATTCAACCCAAAATACATTTTCTGAACGTATTTGGTACACAAACTTATTCAAATATGTAGAATAATAGTTCTTGAATTTTTGATAGTTGTTGCGAAATGAGGGTTTGATAACTAAGTTAGAAAATTTACTTACAAAAACGCTTCCAGATTCAGATATGTTTGCTATCGAAGAATTGCAAGATTTCTTTAAAGCAGAAGGTATATGATAACGCAAACCTTGCAAATTTCATGATGTTCGCATAATGAAGTTGCTGATAAAATAAAAACATTGGAAAAAGAAGATGATGATGGTGAAATATAAAATTTATTTACCAATTTTAATGTTCTCATTATCCGAAAAAGCTGATTAAAATAATTACTGAAGCGATTCAAAGTTGAAAAGGAAATTATTTTAGTTTGGCTAATTAAAAAAAAGACATATGTCGACGTGTGTTCGAACTGGTATTGACCGAACCATGATGTTGTTTGTTAAAGAATCCTAGAAATTTTAAAACTCTCGCTTAAACATTATCAGAAAACATCGATATTGTTGATTTTTCATTGATCGAATTGTCTAAAAATGCCTTAGATATTTAACAGGGGAAAAGAAATTAGCCGGTGTTTAGTAAAGGAAATTAATTCCATTTGATTGTATGTTGTAGAATGATTTCCATTAGATAGATCCTATTTAAAATGTTTAATGAATCTGTAAAACACAAATTACTGCAGAAATCATAAACAGTCATGTTAAAAGTATTTTAGACAACAGAAGTCTATGATCAAGGTTAGAAGCCAGAAATAGAAGATCAGTAGACCTAATAGTTGGTGAAATTTAATGGAAAAACTTACTATATTTTAACAGAGTTCTTTTGATAAGTTTAGTTTAGATGCTACGAAAACTTTTATCTGAGAATGATTGGGTCTATATAAATTTGTTGAATGATACAATGGATTCTTATGTCTGTCAAATTTCAGAAAATTTACAAGAAAAAAACATAATAAAGTATGGAGGAAGAAATCTACATATTGAATTTTGGACAAATCATTGATAGACGACTATTCTAGTGTATGGGTTTTTATGCATGATTAAAATTTCCTTATATAAAGCTGGTCGTCTCATATACCTGATGTGAGAGATGTAAAGTGTGCAAATAAACTGAAACAAATGATATAAAAGATACTATGCTCATAAATTAATTCAATGGAGTTCAGAGAGGAATTTTCTGGAAGAATGCTGTGACTGAATAGGTAACGCATAAAAAATAAAAGAAGTCAATTTTATGAAAAAACTTGAAATTTTTTCTTAATATAATTAGAGATGGGGCGGGGACCGCATTACAGTGCTTTCGATTCTTTCTTTACTAATTGCATACACGAAAGAGATTTGAAAACAAGAACATTGTGGATGACATTTCTCAAAAATATGAATTTAGATCGAAGATATGATGAGATTAATTACAGTAAACTAAAATTGAATTGGTTATATACATTTGCACCAATCATCACAAACTCTGTCATCCCAGAGTTCATTTCAAGAATAACATTATTATACAAATTATATCCAATTAAAGAGATAATATGTCTGTTCTTTGTCTAGCTTGCATCAACACATTGAGTATAAAATTTTTGCGATGAAAATAAGACGATACAGTTGATTAGGAACAATATTATAGGATATGCGGGTTACTATCATGTGCTAAATTTTTTATTAGCAAACTATGTGACCGAGATCGCAAAATTTAAGGAAGAGAATCCCGAAATATCGAGAAGTAGATCCTTAAAAATGTACAAAACTCTTTCTTACTGATTCATTCACATGATGTTTGATAAATTTTCTAAAATTTTCTCTTACTTAAAATGGGTTGGTACTAACAAGAAAGTATGCATAGTTTGATATTGGAAAGGGGCGGAGGAGGTTTATATAAAAAATTTCTATCCAAATGTTAGTAATCAACACAAAAATTTTGGCAATGAACCGACAATAAACAGAACTGAGTTTAATATTGATTATTGGAGCGATAACTTTTGCTTGTCTATACTTCAGTTTTATATTTTATGGACACTTTAACAAAAACAAGATGGTCAAGGTCGATACTCATTGAGAAACTGATGTATCAGTTAGATTCTACATCGATAATTTTATACCGTTTTATATTTTCTAAGATTGAAGTAAGAAAACACGCAATAAATTGCATAGGAAGATAGTCTGAAAACTGTGGTTCAATATTAAGACACATACATTAAAGCGAACTATTTGTATATTCCTCCAAAAGTGATGTATTTTCAAACAGTTTTGAATCAACTTTTACATTTGGACAGTACTTTGATAAGCTGCGGTCCCGGTGATTATTGCACATTTCTGCTTAGGATTTTTTGAAAACTGTTACTATTTTCGCCGGAATCTAGTAGAAAGGTCAGGATTTTATCTACGTTTTATACGAGAGATGAAGACGATGATGGTGATTCTGGAGACTGCAACTGGAAATGTTATGCTGTTGATGGCAAAAATTACAATTAACGAGGTTTTCATTAGAGTTCCGATGATTTGGATTACAAAATAACGCCACGAGTACTAAATTTCAGTTTGATTGACTTGAAATTTATAAACAATAAGCAAACATCACGTTTATAATTTTATAGACTTTGGCAATTGTTATTGAGCCAAAAAAAGGTTTAATTTCCGGAGCGAACAACTTATTCGTTCGAATATCACAAATATTTATACGAAATTATCTTCGAATCCTCAAGTTTCATTTGATCATTGGTTCTTCAAACAGATAGGACAGAAAATATCAACCTAGAACAAAAAATCCTTCAAAGTTTCCAATAGGTTTGAATGTGAAAAATATCAGAGGCTAAAATTGATATGGATTCTCTAATTATTCCAGATGAATTACAAAATTTAACATACATTTCCGGTGGTTTCGCGCCGTTTCAGAATCATGTATCGATTGTAATCAAGCTTTTAAAGATCAAAGTGTTATCTACAAAATATAATGGAAATTGGATAAGTGAATTACAATCCTACAAGATATTTTTTAGCGAATAGGACCTATTATTTATGTCATTGGATACAACAAAAGAGTTGGGGTGACAAATACTTTCTGGTTCCAGAAAGCAAACGATATAATTATCAATATGGGATTTTTCAAAAAGGCTGTTTACAAACGCGATTTTGTTTATGGTTTTGCGTTGTTGGTTTCTGAGAAATGTTTTTAAGCTCTCTGATGTGGATTATAGAAACGCGATATTAGAGAAATTCAGTAGTTAATGATGTTCATATTGTTCTCTTTCATTACCTTCTAAAACTTTAAAAAATATACTCTTTCGCGATGATGAAAAATCTCGAATTTCTTCCGTAATAATCTTTGTAATCATAGGACAACAATATCCATAAAATAGTTGGATAATAATAATAAAATTCATTGCTTTTTATCTCGGTAGTTGATAATAATAAACATAAAACATTTGCGCATGAAAAAATTTATATATCGGCAGACTTAGTTCCATAAGCTTCCATTTATTCTTTTTGTAAAAATGGAAGTGTATAATGCCAACTGTTACAAGTTGTTATAATAGAGGAGAAAATTATTGATAAAAGATTAGTTTGTAGAGATTGTATAATTTAATTTTGTATGAAAGATCGCTAAACTAAGACAATTTCGAACATAAGCTAATACATTTGAATAATCTGCCTTAGAAAATTACATATATGGAGATAAGAAGCAAAACAAAATTTGTCTCAGAATTTAGAAAAAAAAAAGAACAAAAATTTTACTTATCTCTTGGAACCGCTGACAAAAGTATTTTCCTTTATCAAAAGGGAAAAAATACATTAGGTTTGTAGGTGTAAAATACACACGTTTATTATGAGAAGTATTTTTACCTATAATCTTTCCACTATTTAACATTGGAATATAAACTACGATTTTAAACCTGAAATCTTTGATGATTTTACTTGTACATTTGGAGAAAGTAAATGAACGAAACCTCGTGAAAAAGACATGCGTTTTACTCACAATTTCCTACCGGACTTCTCGAGTGATTGTTAGCAAATTTCATATTCCGTTTATAGATTTTCATTGAGATTTCTGGATTTTTTCATTAAAATAAGCTTAAGAAATTAGAAGCCTACATTGAACAGTAAAAACAGCTAAAGATTCGGTTATTTTCCATTCGTGGTTTCCTGTTCAGAATTTCTTAGATTTGTTTATGGTTCAATGGACAGTATTTTACATTCGTAGGTTTTCCTGTTAGATTTCTTAGATTTTTTTTATTGTTCAATGGGACAGTTATTTTACATTGATTTTTGACTGTCCCAAAAGTGAGCCAGGAACTCCACATTCATATCTACTTATAGCAATTATATGTTAAAAATTATAAAATGATTTACGATACGAAAAAAATTTAACTTAGTTAAAGGGTTGTAACATTTTATAATTAGTATATCTCAAATAAGTAATAGCTTTAGTACAGCTCAGTAAGAATGAAAAATTATATTTACTTAACCAAACATTACTTTTATTAAATATTTCTCATAAACCTAACCCTCAAGTCCGGCAAAAGTGTTTTAAATCAGCCACAGTTCCTTGGTAGCTTAGATGCCAGCCTTCGTTTTTACGACAATAATTATATCTAAAGAGAAACTGCAAAGCTCCGAGTCTTCCAGGGGATCAGAGC